>NC_091284.1:633658288-633961318 GCF_032444005.1 Ranitomeya imitator
CCACAATGTCTATACAAATTGTGAGTGCAATCATTTCTCTAGGGGTACGATATACATTTGGATTAAGTATTGATTTTAGCTACCTTAGTAAATGAGCCGGTCTTGTTTTGATATTGAAAAACATTCCGTGACTCCAATGTCGGTGGATAAAGAACCAGAACACAAAATGTGCACGTATATGTTGACCTTTTTCCAAAATCCGCTTTCTGTCTTGAATTTCAGTTCTTTTTCTGTGCGAGTGGATGCAGATTAAAGTAAAATCCACCCTTCAAATACAATTTAACCTCTCTCCTGTACAGATGACATTTTGGAAGCAGTGTGTTATCAGAGTGGGTATTTCTAGTCAGACTCCTCTGAGTACATAGCTGTCTAGCTGAGCAATTTACCTGGTTTATATACACCAATTAATTGGATTTGGTCACAGCAGTGGTACACAACACATTTTCTTACTTTCCTAAAGAGCTGTATGTGCAGTAATAATTAACACAAGGCTTAACCCCTTAGTGACCACCAACACATCTGCTGACTGACCTGAGATATAAGAGCATGGCATCCCCCGCCCAGAGAAAATGCAGCAGCCGTCCACTGTACACTGTAGCTGACGCCTGTTACATCAGCCATGATCAATGTTGGTGATGACTATGGCCGTTTAATTCTTAGATGGTGCTGTCAGTAGTGACAACGGCATCTAGCTGGTTAAAAAAAAGCTTGGGGGCTTCCGGTTTAATCCTATTGGCAGATTGAGATCATGATTGCGGGGTCCTGATCTTTGCCATGGCAATTGCAGGCCAAGTAATGGACCTAGGGTCTGCCAGCTGTTGTGACCTGTTATGTTAGCAACATTTTAGTGGTAAACATAACATTTTTAATTTGTCATTCCACTTACCGTATTTTTTGGACTATAAGACGTGCCCCAAATTTTAGGGTGGAATATAGCAGAAAAAAAGAGTTTTATAAGATGGAGGTCCGTCTCATTGTTTGAATTTAAGGTATCTTACCTGAAGGCCAGCGGTGGTAGAGCAGGGTCACAAGAGGCATGGTTCCTTACTCGGGAAGCCGGCGGCGGCAGAAGTGGGGCAATGCTGCAGTCCGGGGTATCCCAGCTGTGCGATGCTGTGGGTCCAGTGTTGGCGGTGAGGCAGAATCCTTTCTTCAGGATTCCGGCGGCAGAAATGTGGCAACGCTGTGGCCTGGTGTCCAAGGCAGGCAGAGCCGAGTGCATCACCGGTTTCTCGGTAGCCATCTTCCAGGCCCCGCGTGTGCAGATTGAGATCTTGGCAGACTTCGGCTTCAGGAAAATGGCTGCCAGGATCTCAATCTGCGCACGCACCGCCTTCGGCGGCCATTTTCCTGAAGCCGAGGGCCGCCGAGATCTCATGCCCCCACAGCCTCAGGAAAATGGAGCGCGAGAGGTCAGTCGAGATCGCAATCAGCATACGCACCGCCTTCGGCGACCCACGGCTTCAGGAAGATGGCCGCAGGGAAACCAACTATGCACTCCGCACCGCCGACACTGAGCCTTAGCATTGATTTTATTGAAAAAAAAAGAAAATTGCTGCTAAATTTTTAAACCTTCTAGCATCCTAACAGAGTAAAAGGACATTTTACAGATGGCGCTGATGTAAGGCGGACACAAGGTAAATGTTACTGAGTGACTATTTTGTGTGGTGTGACCGTCTGGAGTAAAGCCATAATCATTCAATTTTTAATTTTCCCAGAAGTCTGATATTTTTATAAATAGAAGCAAAACCTATCAACCTAATTATACCAGTTACATAAAATATAATGAGTCACGAAAAATGTCTGCAAATCTCTGGGGCATGAAACAGTAAGTGACACACGGTAGAGTTGAAAAAGAAACAATTGTCATTGTACTGAGGGGTTATGGATGAGAGTGAACTTTGTATCCACATTTATGAACATCTTAAAGTGTCTGTACAGCAGTTATCTCTTGTGGTCCATCTGACATGGGGAATGGGGGTCGGCCAGGTACAAGCATTATACACATGGCCCATCATATGGGCACAGGCACATTATCTGCCTCAGTAGTTGTACCACCTGGCATGGCGCCCCTGCTCCCCCCATGTTTGATGTAAGATTGGGTGACAGTCATTGTACCAACCCTATAAGTAGCTGTCTGTCAAGTAGGAGATTAGTGTTATCAGAGACATGGCAGTGATGGTCGCCTTTCCCCGCTCCTTTAAAGGACCATTCCTCAGAATTGGCGGCGTGCCTTTCTTACATTCGTCTTCCTGACTTCCCCTTTGTAGGAGATGGGGAGCATGGATAATGGAAAATATTCCGACAGGAGCACTTGGATGTAATATTTAGGGAAGTGTCACTTTGTAGCTTGCATAATAGTTATTAAGGCTTTGTCTATAAAATAATGTGTAATGACATATTGACGGTAAGGGAAGAATGAATTGTACTTACGGGTGATAACCGAGAACACCAGCAGACGTTACCACTTGTTATGGAGCCATTGGGATAGTGCCAGCCCCTGAAGCGATACATGTTACACCTGGCAGATTTGCTACATCTGGAATATTTATCTCAGTGGGCGGCAGACACAGGGATCTTGGGCACAGATTCTTCGCCTCAGGAGATATAGGCATTAGGTACCGGAGCATTCAAGAGTCTAACAAGTGACAATACTTGGCCATCTCACAGCTTGTTTTCCACAATATAAATATAAGGATTCTGAAGTTGTAGCACTTTTGGCAATTACTGAGGCTGATAGTAGACACTTGTCCCTTTTTTGACATAACACCGTTTCTGGCGTCTTGCATGGTAACTGTCTTCATGCATGACACCAACTGTGTTTGTCGCCTAAAGGAGAGCAGAACCGCGCCTCATCTCCCCATATTGGTCCTTGACCAATAGTCCAGTGTGGATTGCATGCATTGTGGGCATATTTATTCTTTATGTACTCAGACAATCTGTCCACAGATTCTCCTCAGGACTGTATTGCTTCCATAGGGAGCAGTCCTCCCCTACTTGTGTCCTCCTAGAAGATGCGCATGCACTGTTGACAATGAGTGATACTTATGCTCACAGTTGCCTACTGCAGTGCTGCGAATATGCTCCGCTTATAGGGGCATCGCCTTTACTGTATGGTCACAGTATGGGCCAAGCATCTGACTTGAGATGTGTGAGACTGAGTCAGGATTCGGATTGGTCCCTTTGGATGGTCATTCCCTTTTTATCAGACATACTTGATAAACCTGAAATTTCTTGTCCCTGATGCTATTGTCCCATAACCCCTGATGAAGCCTGGTGAAACATTTCAGAGAGCGTATGACCCTTTCATATATTTAGTCATGGTCCCATTCTGTATTAACAATTACAGCAAGATATCAATCCTTTATGGAAATTCTACCTACAGTATCTTATAAAGGTCTATTAAATTTATATATAACCAGTAGGTTTCAGCTTAAATTGTTTGTTTCTGGAACTTTGTAAACCTTGATTTTTTTTTTGTATATTCTGTGTATAGTATATAAAATAAGCAGCTTGATGGGGTGGAAATATGGGTAGTTTGCCTATTGGCAGTATAGTATTAGTAAAAGTTTATTTCTATTTGCCATCTACAAGGGTCTCCTAATAATAATAATAAAACAAATTGTAAAGGAGGTGCTTGTCAAAGAATACTGCTAGTATGTAGGTCAGGTAATATACAAACAAAAACTGACACTGCGGACGTGACTAGAGGTAAAAATATCCCTCCTATACAGCATGCCCATGGCATACCACCGGGAATAGAGCGGGAGAAAACTCCCTAACAATAATGTAAACCTACAAAGACCAGGGAGCGAAAATGCCCCCAAAAAATAAATGTAATACACAAAATAATCATAAAAGATATATAAACTTTATTAATAGACAAAATATAGGACAAAACATATAAATATGAGAGTATGGTGATGATAGACAAGCAGAACATTCCAATGGGCATATATACAAACACATAGGCACAAAAACAGTGCCATATAAAGTGACAAGTGCAACATGCACAGGGTAAATAGCCCGCACCTGTGTGCATACACCGGGACTTATAATGAACAGGAAAGCGTGGCTACACCACCGCAGCCCTAAATATAACAGAGGAACAGTACCTATTCATAAAGGAGCGGAGTGCAACAGCAACATATGCGTTCTCAGTATAAATACCAGGTATAAAAATAATAGAAGACCAAACGTGATGCTATGGGCTGTGCCTCTACGGTAAAAAACGCATATTAATGCCATCCAACAAGTAATTACATCACTGATGTTCCCAAACGAAAACCGTCCCAGTGCTTACCCATGTCGTATAGATGCCCAGAAATGAAGTGTCCTGCTGGAAGCCCCGACGCGCGTTTCGCGTATTCAAATGCTTCCTCGGGGGGCTGTGTGGTCTCTCTACATGTCCCCAGTTTTTCAGTATGTAGGTCAGGTAGTAGCAGTGGGTGTGAGCCCTACAAGACCTCTTGGTCCCATTCGTAAAGATGAACTAAGAAGTTTGAATTTTCGCAAATGTGTTGTGAAATTCCGAGTTGTGCAAAAATGGAGCAACTTTTGCCAGACTCTATGAACCCCGCAAATGGCAAAGTGGGGAGGGTATAGTGGCTGACAAATTCATTGTAATTATGATACAAAAGTGGAGTAAATTTTTTTGTGGCAGTGCCCGGCAGCCAAGAAGTGCACCAAAATCGGGAAATGGCTTCTTAACGAATTTTGCCAGTGCACTGCTCACCAATAATGGTCTACAAAGCACTTGTCTTGATGAATCGGAGCCTTTGTAATTGATGTAATTTGCATTTAATAATTGTCTATCGGTCACGTATTAATGGGGCGACCGGTTTCCCATCCCTGGGATAGCCATCATCTGATCTGGTGAAGCTATTCTCACAGTAACACAGAGCTCTGTATCTTTTATCCCATATTTCACCTCCTTTTTTTATCTTTTATGCTTCAGGAAGATATGAATTTGAATGAAGATCGAAAAGCACCACTGCGTGAGAAAGACTTTGCAACCAAGAGAGAGATGGTCCTGCAGTATATCAGCACCGCTTCCAATGTGGTAAGTGCACTGTGAAAGTCTAATCGGAAACGCTGGCACACATACAGGAAGAGCGGAGCGGCTGTAATGAGGGCAGGCCATGAAGTGTGGCTTCCTGGAGGGTCGGGTGGGACACGGGACACAAATGTAACATCAATTAGATCCTCAGAAACAGGGAAAGGCGGAATGGCCCCGCTACCTTGTGGATTCATTGCTTCACATACTGTCTTGTATGGTACGAAGAGAAGAACTGTCCCAGGAAAGCCTCAGCATGAAAGCCTCATACACGTTCATTGCTTGCCTGACCTGTAACGAGGCTCTGATTCATGCGGCCCTCGGTTTACGCAACATGACTTCACCCCTTAATGACTGCCAATGTCTTTTTACTAACCTGAGATATGAGATTAGCCTCCCCACACAGGTGACAATCCAGCAGATGTCGGCTGTACACTATAGCTGACAACTTGCTGCATCAGCCACGATCCGTGTTAGTAAAATCCATATCTGTTTAACCCCTTAGATGCTTCTGTCACTAGTGACTATATCATAGAAATGGTTAACACAATATGGCTTCTCCCTCTTTATCCCCATCGGCACCCTGAGATCATGATTGTGTGGTTCTGATATTTGCCATGGCAACTCACGGCCAAATAGTGACCTTAGAGTCTGCCGGCTACAGCGGCCAGTTCAGAAGATAGCGACATTTCAGTGGTAAATATACACTTTTTCATTTCTTTCATGCCACTTTGTATTCCTGAAAAGCACCTGAAGGGTTAATAAACTACCTGACAGCCGTTTTCAGTATGTCAGAGGTGCTGTTTTTTTAAAATGGTATCACTTTGAGGTTTTCCAATATATAGGACCCCTAAAGTGACTTAAACCTGGATAGGTCCCTAAAAAAAATAATTTGTAAATTTCCTTGAAAAAAAAAAGAAAAATTACAGCTACATTTTTAAACCTCCTAAAATGCTAATAAAATAAAATAATATTTTACTAATGGTGCTGATGTAAAGCAGACATCCAGACTATCTGGCTTAAAGGGATAATCATTCAAAGTTTGGAAATTACAATTTTTTTTTTTTTTTTTTTTTTACATTTTTGTCAAATTTCTGATATTTTTACAAATAAACTCAAAGCATATTAACCTAAATTTACCATTATCATAAATTATAATGTGCCACGAAAAAAGTGTCTCACAATCACTGGGATTTGTTGGTGTTCCAGAGTTTTTACTACATAAATGGACACTGTTCAGATTTTAAAAAATTTGGCCCTGTCACTAAGGGGTTAAGTGACAGGTTCTCTTTAAACACTGCCTTTAATCTGGATATGGATTACAATGAGTGAGTTGCCAATTTTTCTAAAATGCTCCTTTGTCTAGATTACGGTTGCATGTGTTGTGGCGCCCCTAGTGGTCTTTTCATCTGTTCTCTTAACATTGACCTATTGTGTCCAGTGCTGGTGAGAAAAAGCTCCTCCCAGTTGGCTGACTTTTATTTTTTTTTTTTCCGGCTGGTCTGCCCAATAACAGTAATAGCTCCATTGACCTTCTACAAGATGATCAGGATGGTGGAATTGGGCGGCTTTCCATATTAGATCAGGACGTGGAATAGCCGCCCCTTCTAAGACCTTCCTACTTTTATGGAAAAGTGTCCTATGCGCCAGAAAAAGTGGAAAAAGCATTTTTGCCCAAAATTAGTTTTTTTTTTTACCTTTTGGTTTGGTGCAATGCAATTTTTTTAAATTTTTGTCCTTTTATGGTCATTAAGTGCTTCAATTTTCCCAAAGTTGTTAGGAAAAAAAATAGTTTTTTCAATTTGTTGTCTAGGTGAAGATGAATCCCACTCATTGCATGAATCTAATAGAGGACTCTTGTATTGTTGTCTTTCACTTGACTCCATGATGAGCTTTCCAGAGGGCTGTCACTAGAAATAAAGGCGGCACAATGGCTGCAGTGCTGTGTGCTCTGTGCTTGGCTCGCTGGCATTATTCTGTATTCCAGTAGTGTGAATGAATGCATATTAATCTGTGTGGCTGGCGATTATGAAGTCCCTGTCTAATGTGCTGGTCCTATTCTTCCTTCCATTCCTGCTCGCACACATCTCTATTGATATCGCTGGCAGCACACTGGCCTCCTCGACGTGTCATAGCGCACAGTGCCGCTGCCATAGCTAGCCAACTCCTATCTTCCTTGGGGAAAAGAGCTCAGCAGTTTGTTCTCCAAATAAATTACTTTCTTTTTTTATGTAAGTTGCAGCATGAAACCACTTGAGGGATTTTCATCCAATTGTCGGGATTCTAAATATACTGCAGATGTTGCTGCAATTAAGAGAGTGCGACGAGCATAAAGCGTTCAATACGCAGAATGTGAAATGAGTCCTCCTCGCCCCCTAACACAAGGCGTCTGGTATTCGGGAGCACCCCTAATTCTTACGTGTATACGTGGAGTCAGCGCCGTTCCATTTACCGGCTGGCGGTAACATTTGCATGAATAAATGCGCTGCTCTGGAGCTAATAATTAAGTCTGAATGGCGGAAATAATGAAATATTAAAGTTTAACTGTTAGCATTGAAAAGATGTTTTACAGGACAATTATCTTTTCTATTGGCTGCACATTTAAAGGGTTAATCCATCCAGGCAAAATTATATATCAAGATAGGCGTAGAACGTTAAAAAAAAGGACTCAGTGGCCAAACCCCCGTTTTTCTTGTGATTTTTCTGCATCACTACAGCTGTATTTGGTATGCCGGCACTCCCCGACTGATGACCTTCCGATTTACCTGTGACTCCTGGTCAAAACCATGCAAAACCCCTAATGCTTCATAGCTGACCTCTGTGGACCACCCGTGGTCTGCTCCTCTGCAGCTTCCACCATCTCTTAGCCGGAGCTCCCTGCACAACATAAGGCTGTGGCGTCAGCATTGTGGCCTTATCACACGAGTGACCTCGGAGTCCGGACATGCCCCAAAGTCCTGGCCTACAGTGGAGAGGCCCCAGATGCTGCACACGACCCCAGAAAGAAGAGGACCTGGTCACGGCTGGCCGGCAGCAGAGAGGTGTATTAGTGACAACTTCCAATGAACAAACCTACAATAGCCATGTAGCTGGTAACCAGGACCGCCTGGATTTGTATTACTCACCGCTCCTTTTTGTCCCATTTTTCCCTTTCTGTACAGTTTAAGGTTTTGGTTCTCTAGCCTTTTTTATTCCCAAAAGTACTTAAAGGGAATCTGTCAACAGATTTTTGCTCTCCCAACTGAGAGCAGCATGATATAAGGACAGACCCCCTGATTTCAGTGATGTCACTTACTGTGCTGCTTGTTAGATATTTTTTATAATAAAATCCCTTTGTCTGCAGTGCATCCAGCAGTTCTCTGAATGCTGAGCTCTTTATACCGCCACACCACTGATTGGCAGTTTTCTGCCTATGCACAGTGTACGTCGCTGCTAATCAGTGGTGGGGGGAGGTTATACAGAGCTCTTGAATACGGTGGGCTACCTTGCAGCATATTTATTAGTTCTCTAGTTATAATCTGCTTCTGAATAAAACACTGATTTTATTAAAACTACAGTAAGCAGCCTAGTGAGTGACACCTCTCTGGAATCAGGGTCTCTGTCTGTACATTATTCTACTTTCAGATTACATGGCAAAAAACTAGTGACAGATTCCCTTTAAAGCTACGGGCTATTCTGTTTGTGAGTTTACTAGTGAAGAAGCGGTGCTGAAAGCATAGCTGTTATTTCAGGTAACTTCAGATTAAGCTGGAAGGTATGTGTACATAAGCTAAAACACTATTGCTGAACATTATTTGACTTATATTGTACATTTTTCACAATTTCTCCAGATCCGTCTGTATTGTTCAGTTGTCTCTGAGCTAGTGGATGGACTCTAGGTTGCCACGATGTCTTCCTTACTCAGTACACTTCTTGGCCCGATGCCGTCCTCCTCCTTCCTTTGTGTGGATGACACATCCCTATCTCATCCACACAGTCTCTCCGGCACCGCGCTCCTGTGCAGGCGGACTTCTCAGCCCTGTTTAAGACAGAGCAAAGTGCTGCAGGAATGGTGAAAGCTCCCCGGCGCATGCGCTCTGCAGTACTTTAGTCAGATGTACACATGCGCAGGAGCGTGGTGCCGGGGAGACTGTGTGGATGACGTAGGACGCCTTATCCACGCAAAGCTAAATGGAGGGGATGATCGTAAGAAGACTGGAGGCGCCGGACCAAAACATTGACACCCCTCAGAGAAGGTCGGCTGAAGCTGCATGACATGGAATACCAGAGACTCTGCCTGTAAAGCCACTAAACACATTAGATGTTCTGAAGTTTGCACCTTGGGAAAGCACTTCTGTCACTAATGTCCTGATGCCCACCGTAGGACTAGGTTGTGAGAAAGCATGGCCCTGCCTGCAAAGCCAGCCGCAGGCATCAATAGTGTCCTGCAGGCTACATTAGGTCAAAGAAGGGATCAATGTTACCAAACCCATTCTCTTTCAACGTAAATAATTTGGATTGTAAATTTGAAGAATGCTGCAGAATTTTAAGTGTGAAGAATACCCAATCTGCTGCGTTATTGCCCCAGAGTTTCACCATGGCTTTTATTTTGGAATACAAAAGAAAAAAAACTGTAGACATACAGTCGGGAATCACTGCTGGTTTTACAAGTTTTCCCACCTACAAAGAATGGAGAGGTCTGTAATTTTTATTGTAGGTGCACTTCACCTGTGAGACAGAATCTAAAAATAAAATCCAGAAAATCATAGTATGATTTTTACATAATTTGCATCTTATTGCATGAAATACATATTTGATACCATAGAGAAACAGAACTTAATATTTGGTACAGAAACCTTGTTTGCAATTACAGACATTTCCTGTAGTTCTTGACCAAGCTTGTACACACTGCAGCAGGGATTTTGGCCCACTCCTCCATGCAGATCTTCTCCAGATCTTTCAGGTTTGGGGATGTTGTTGGGCAACACTGAGTTTCAGCTCCATCCAAAGATTTTCTTTGGGTTCAGGTCTGGAGACTGGCTAGGCCACTCCAGGACCTTGAAATGCTTCTTACAGAGCAACTCCTTAGTTGCCCTGGCTGTGTGTTTCAGGTCATTGTCTTGCCATAAGACCCATCCACAACCCATCTTCAATGCTCTTACTGAGGGAAGGAGGTTGTTGGCCAAAATCTCGCGATACATGTCCCCATCCATCCTTCCTTCAATGCAGTGCAGAAAAGTCCCCACAAAGTATGATGTTTCCCCCACCATGATTCACTTTTGGAATGGTGTTCTTGGGGTTGTTCTCATCTGTTTTCTTCCTCCAGACATGGAGAGTGGAGTTGATGCCAAAAAGTACTATGAAGGTCTCATCTGACCATGTGACCTTCTTCCATGCCTCGTTTGGATTATCTATGGTCATTAGCGAATTTTACATGTGCTGGTGTGAGCAGGATGACCTTGGGTGCCCTCCAGGATTGTAATCCATGACATCATAGTGTGTTACTAATGGTAATGTTTGAGACTGTGGTGCCATCTCTCTTCAGGTCATTGACCAGGTCCTCCCGTGTAGTTCTGGGATGATCCCTGACCTTTCTCAGAATTATCCTTACCCCACAAGGCGAGATCTTGCATGGAGCTCCAGATCGAGAAAGATTGACACTCATCTATTGTTACTTCCATTTTCTAATAATTGTGCCAACAGTTGTTGCCTTTTCACCAACCTGCTTGCCTGTTGTCCCATAGCCCATCCCAGCCTTGTGTAAGTCTACAATTTTGTCCCTGGTGTCCTTAAGCAGCTCTTTGGTCTTGGCCATGGTGGAGAGGTTGAAGTGTGATTCAGTTTTTTATACAGGTGCAATTAATACAGGTACTGAGTACAGAGTAGGAGGGCTTGTTCAAGAAAAACTAACAGCTTTGTGAGACAGAATTTGCTGGTAGGTAGGTGATCGAATACTTATTTCCTGCAGTCAAATGCAATTTATGTAATGATCATACAATGTGATTTTCTGTTTTTTACCTTTAAATTCAGTCTCTCCTAGTTGAAGTGTACCTTCGATAAAAATTACAGATCTCCCCATTCTTTGTAGGTGGGAAAACTTGCAAAATCGTCAGTGTATCAAATCCTTATTTATCCTTATTTTCCCCACTGTATCTGCACCACATAAGCTTCTGAGGAATATGACCCATCATAGTTACAATACATTTTTGTGTGCGAAGATAGAAGGAATTTTTCCGCTAATGATAAATGGAAATAATAGAAAAGTTTTCTTATGTACCATTTTGTAACAAACATCTTCATGTTTGTCGTTGGAGTTGTTTTACTCTCTTCCCTTATGTTATGACATCTGCTCAAGCAGTGTAAATTATAATGACATGCGCGATCTGCTGAGATCACCTGAAGCCATCAAATTTTGCCAAGAAAATTCTCTGTATCCGGCTTTGTAAAATGTTATTGAAGCAGCTGTGCTGTAGGTGTGTGTCAGGGAACGTTCTAGCCCCAGACATGGTAACATATACTCAGGAGAGCACAATCTTTTCTACGGAATATATGGCAAACTTAGGCATTTTAACTTTTATCAAGACATTGATTTGGATTCATTAAATCATTTATTCCAGTATTCTGCTTGAAAAACCTTGATAAGTCGCATCATTTTGGCGTAGTAAAATGATTTAGTTTTTGGTGTTCTCATGCCATTTGTCCCCACCTCCACCAGTATTGGCAGGGCTGGGGTGGGACAGGCTTGGCGCCAGCTGCTCTTTATATTCCGGATAAGTGAAGGCGTTCATATTGCCACAGATTTTACTCCAGCAGGGATTGGAGTAGGATTTATGGCAAAGCGCACACAGGTGGACGTCATTCCCCAGACCGTCCTGATTCATGAAGAGGCATCAGCTTCTTTATGAATCCAGAGCATCTGACTCCAGCATGTCTGCTCATCTAGACCAGTGTGAACAATGCTGGTCTTGATGAATTGGGTCCATAACGTTTTTCTAGTTCCTGCAGTTTTTTCCCCAGTTTAATTCATTTTATAAATAGTACAAAAATAACCATAAGATGGGACAAAGTTAGAGCGCCTTAAAGGCCACCACACACAATAAAGCAGGTTTTTGCTATGAAATCTGAAAGCAGCATAATGTGCGGGCACAGAGCCCGATTCCTGCGATCTGTTAGTTATTAGGCTGTGTGGTGCAGTTTCAATACAATCAGTGTTTAATCAACAGATTACTGCCTAAATCTTACATGCAAACCAGACCAGCTAACCTGTGTAACCCCGCCCTTTTGACTCATTGGCAGCTTGCTGGCAAAGCACAGTGTACACAGGAAGCTGCCAATCAGTGCTATGGCTGGGTTATACCCAGCTCTGCATTCAAAGCACTGCTACATTTTCTATCAAAACTGCACCAAACAGCCCAATAAGTGATATCGCTGGAATCAGGGTCTCTGTCTCTACATCATGCTGCTCTCAGATTGCATAGCAAAATCTGCTGACAAGATTCTCTTTAAACAAAAGTTTGTTGAACCCACCGATATCGGCCAACAGTCTAATGTGTATGGAGGTATCTCTTGACTTTCAACAGATAGTGTCAGGGAAGAAAAGGATCAGCAGGTTAGAATTCCGGAATTCCAAAGGTTGATTTTTTTTTTTTTTTTTAAATTGTTTTATTTTTTTAAGTTCTTTGCCAAGAAAACTTGCTGCCAGAGGAACGTGGCAGCAGCTTTTCAGAGAACACAACAACGATCGGCTGAGCCAAGCCTTCTGGTGCATGAAAGACATGTAAGGAGAACTTGGGGCTTTAAAGGGACACTGTCACCTGAATTTGGAGGGAACAATCTTCAGCCATGGAGGCGGGGTTTTGGGGTGTTTGATTCACCCTTTCCTTACCCGCTGGCTGCATGCTGGCTGCAATATTGGATTGAAGTTCATTCTCTGTCCTCCGTAGTACACGCCTGCGCAAGGAAATCTTGCCTTGCGCAGGCGTGTACTATGGAGGACAGAGAATGAACTTCAATCCAATATTGCAGCCAGCATGCAGCCAACGGGTAAGGAAAGGGTGAATCAAAAACCCCGCCTCCATGGCTGAAGATTGTTCCCTCCAAATTCAGGTGACAGTGTCCCTTTAAGGGGCAAGAAAAACCTGAAGAGAAAATGAAAAAAAAATGCAATTGTGCCTGTCTTTATACCTGACCTAATAATATAAGTGACACTAGTGTGCTGGACATTGCAGAATCTAGAATTCTCATTGGTGGAGGGGGGCGATAGGAATCCTATCATTGAAAACGTAGTTGCACATGTCTGTTCTACATTAGGCAGTGATTTGGTGATGGAAAATAATAATTAGTGTAAAGTGTAGTGTAGGGTTCATGGATGTGTAGAGATATGAATCACAAGTAACAGGAAATAGAATTAGCGGTTACTACAGTGTGACCTGAACGTTAGCATCGGCGCGGCTCGGTGATGATACTACAGTGTGACCTGAACGTTGGCGTGGCTCGGTGATGATACTACAGTGTGACTTGAACGTCGGCGTGGCTCGGTGATGATACTACAGTGTGACCTGAATGTTGTCACAGCTCGATGATACTACAGTGTGACCTGAACGTTGTCGTGGCTCGGTGATACTACAGTGTGACCTGAACGTCAGCACTGGTGCGGCTCGGTGATGATACTACAGTGTGACCTGAACGTCGGGATCGGTGCGGCTCGGTGATACTACAGTGTGACCTGAACATTGACGCGGCTCGGTGATGATACTACAGTGTGACCTGAGCGTCGGCATCAATGCAGCTCGGTGATGATACTACAGTGTGACCTGAACGTCGGCGTGGTTCGGTAATACTACAGTGTGACCCTAACGTCGGCGCTGCTCGGTGATGATACTACAGTGTGACCTGAACGTCAGCGTGGCTCAGTGATGATACTACAGTGTGACCTGAACGTCAGCGTGGCTCAGTGATGATACTACAGTGTGACCTGAACGTCGGCTCGGTGATGATACTACAGTGTGACCTGAACGTCGGCATCAGTGCGGTTCGGTGATACTACAGTGTGACCTGAACATCGGCGCGACTCGGTGATGATACTACAGTGTGACCTGAACGTCGGCATTGGTGCGGCTCGGTGATAATACTACAGTGTGACCTGAACACCGGCGCGGCTCGGTGATACTACAGTGTGACCTGAACGTCGGTGCGGCTCGGTGATGATACTACAGTGTGGCCCTAACGTCGGCGCTGCTCGGTGATGATACTACAGTGACCTGAACGTCAGCGCGGCTCGGTGATGATACTACAGTGTGACCAGAACGTCGGCACGGCTCGGTGATGATACTACAGTGTGACCTGAACGTCGGCGCGGCTTGGTGATGATACTACAGTGTGACCTGAACGTCGGCGATGATACTACAATGTGACCTGAATGTCGGCACAGCTCGGTGATACTACTGTGTGACCTGAACGTCGGCGCGGCTCGGTGATGATACTACAGTGTGACCTGAACGTCGGTGCGGCTCGGCGATGATACTACTGTGTGACCTGAACGTCGGCGATGATACTACAGTGTGACTTGAACGTTGGCACGGCTCGGTGATGATACTACTGTGTGACCTGAACGTCGGCGATGATGATACAGTGTGACCTGAACGTTGGCACGGCTCGGTGATGATACTACAGTGTGACCTGAACGTTGGCGCAGCTCGGTGATGATACTGCAGTGTGACCTGAACGTCGGCGCGGCGAGGATACTACTGTTTGACCTGAATTTTGGCGTGTCTCGGTGATGATACAACAGTGTGACCTGAATGTCGGCATCGGTGCGGTGAGAAGGACCAGGTATTCCCTGCTGGCAGATGAGCAGAATTGATAAGATTCAGATTTTTATAGTTGTTTTTTTTTTTTCTGCCTGGAGATTTGTAAATGCCAGACTGTAGTCACATCCAGCATTGTTGATTTGTGTTTTAATTTGGAAAGCAATTATAGAAAACAATTATTTATTTTTTTCCTATGGGAGACTGTCACTTTAACAGCCGCAACTACACTGTGTTCCAAATTATTATGCAAATTGGATTTGTTTCATAAAGATTTAATTTTTTTGTTTTTCAAAAAAACTCGTGGATGTTATTGTGTGTAAGGGCTCAATGGTTCACTGAAATCAATCTTAAACACATGTGATAATTAGTTTTCCAGGTGATTCTAATTAAAGGAAAACTACTTAAAAATTATGATCCACATTATTAAGCAGGCCACAGTTTTTAAGTAACATGGGAAAGAAAAAGGATCTTTCTGCTGCTGAAAAGCATCAACTAGTGCAATGCCTTGGTCAAGGGATGAAAACATGAGATATTTCCCGAAAACTTAAGCGTGATCATCGTACTGTTAAGAGATTTGTGGCTGAATCTGAGCACAGACATGTTTGTGCTGATAAAGGCAGAATGAGGAAGGTTTCTGCCAGGCAAGTTCATCAGATTAAGAGACCAGTTGCTAAAAAGCCATTACAAACCAGCAAACAGATATTTGAAGCTGCTGGTGCCTCTGAAGTCCCTCGAATCTCAAGGTGTAGGATCCTTCAAAGGCCTGCTTTGGTTCATAAACCTACTATTCAGCCACCCCTGAACAGTGTTCACAAGCCGACACGGTTGCAGTGGGCCCAGACATACATGGCGACTAATTTTCAAACAGTCTTGTTTACTAATGAGTGTTGAGCAACCCTGGATGGTCCAGATGGGTGGAGTAGTTACATAGTTACATAGTTATTAAGGTTGAAGGAAGACTATAAGTCCATCTAGTTCAACCCATAGCCTAACATAACATGCCCTAACATGTTGATCCAGAGGAAGGCAAAAAAAACCCATGTGGCAAAAAGTAAGCTCCACATTGGGGAAAAAAATTCCTTCCCGACTCCACATACGGCAATCAGACTAGTTCCCTGGTGGATGGTTGGTGGAGGCCACAATGTCCCAACAAGGCTGCGACGTCAGCAAGGAGGTGGAGGAGTCATGATTTTGGGCCGGGATCATGGGCAAACAGCTGGTAGGGCCCTTTAAGGTTCCTGAAGGTGTGAAAATGACCTCTGCAAAGTATATAGAGTTTCTGACTGACAACTTTCTTCCATTGTATAAAAAGCAGAAACGTGCCTTCAGGAGCAAAATCATCTTCATGCTTGACAATGCACAATCTCATCCTGCAAAGAATACCTCTGAGTCATTGGCTGCTATGGGCAGGAGATAAACTCATGGTGTGGCCACCATCTTCCACTGACCTCAACCCTATAAAGAACCTTTGGAGTATCATCAAGCAAAAGATCTATGAGGGTGGGAGGCAGTTCACATCAAAACAGCAACTCTGGGAGGCTATTCTGACTTCATGCAAAGAAATACAAGCAGAAACTCTCCAAAAACTCACAAGTTCATTGGATGCAAGAATTGTGAAGATGATATCAAAGAAAGGGTCCTATGTTAACATGTAACTTGGCCTGTTAGGAGGTTTTGGAGTTAAATAGCTTTTTTGTTCAGTGAATGTGACCTCCTAATGCTGCAAATTCCACAAATGAGCATTTTCAGTTCTTTAAAACATATCAACTGTTTAGAAATTCTACTGTGCCTAATAATTTGGAACAGTGCATTTTGAGTTTTTATTTATTTTGGAGATTATACTGTTATCATTGGGAGGTTTCTTCAATATTCAATAATAAATTCGATGTGTACTCTAACGGGTGATGACTTTATTAGACTGACTGTCATTTGCACTGACCATTTAGGAAAATCCGAGAAAAATATAATTGGCATAATAATTTGGAACACAGTGTAGTTATTAAATAATTCTTCTGTGATCTAGATAATGAGGGGCCAAGATTTTGACAAATGAAAGTAAGAGCTAATTGGTTGGGATTCATTGTCGCTAATCTCTTCCTTTTTTTCTTGGCTGCACATAATGGAGGAGTGAGCGACTGATGATTCCTCAGAACCCCCTGGACTGATATGGTGTATGTTTGCCACACAATGCCACTATCTACGACGTATGGAACGTACACAAAGGAGCTGGCGCTGTGGATTGAGCTCCTCGCGCACCTAGAAGCACCGTGCAGGAGCTGCTAATATACAATCATGGCTTCCTCTCTTTTATTCTTTAGTGAATCATATATTTCTTTTCTTGGCCTTGTAATGAAGCCAGTGTTAAAAGGGTTAAAGTTGTAGGAGGTAATGTGTCCATTGTGCTGCCCCCACTTACTGCAGGGCTGGTTATACACATTAGATAAAAGCAAAAATAAAAACGCAGGTTCCAAGGACGCGGCCGGCCGCAGGAGCAGGATAGGAATTATTATAGAAACCTGTTCACAAAAGCTATACAGCCAAAATATCGCCAATAATTGTAAGTCTTTATTAAGCAATATTAAAGAAAATGAAGATATATAAATACAGTCCAGTGAGCTCGCTAAGGCGCTACACCCGCAGGAGGAGATGGGCATGGTGATGTACACAGGACTGGGTCCAGGAACAACTCCCACATGATAACCTAAGTCCCTGATGTGCAAGCGGCTACAAAACAATCTAAGTTCACATTAGCGTTTCTGTGCGCAGCGCATCATCTTACACATGACGCAAACAAACCTGCTGTGTGCGTGCCTTTAAATGCGTTTGCGTTGTTTATGCGCATGGTGGAGGTGGTGAAATCATTTCCTGGACATGCGCAGTTTGCAGTATGCCTGCGAATGGAACACATGCGTACGCATGTCCTAGAGTACCAATGCGTTCCCATAGACAGCAATGCGTTGTTTGGACGCACTCATCCGCATGCGTATGTCTGTGCATATTTGACGCCTCAGAAAGTGCAACATGTTTCGTTTGCTGCACACTCATGTGTACGCAAACGCTTGTCCCTGCGTACACAATGTTAAGTATATGTACGCAAGACGCATGCTGATCAGTACGCAGGTATACGCAGCACGCACATACGCTAATGTGAACCCGGCCTATGTGTGATACACGTACAATACAGCAGGAAAGTAGATGGAGAATGTCAGGAGCTGTGGTCATCAGGTGACCTGTTGAAGCGCAATGTAAGCGTGAAACGATCGTCGTCCGTATTTGCTCCACTGTTTTATCTGCCTGCTGTTGGTATGATGATGCCACAATAAAGGATTTTGTTGCACGGGACGATATGTGCCAATCCGCTTTCTTTTCTATGGTAATAATAGTAATATTTCCAAATACCTTCAATTAAAAATGTAGTACTGTTCTTCTGATTTTCTAGATTTCTTTTCCCATGTGCAGGACATTGCAGTGGCTTAGCTTAGGTATCCATGGTTACGACCACTAGCAACTAGCTGTCACTATATGAGTGGTCATACTACTCAAGCGTATTATCATACTACACATACTATTATCATACGTATTATCATACTACTCAGGGCTGCTGCAATGCCCTGCACATCAGGAAAGCGTTATCAGAAGAACTATGCTACATTTCTAATTGGAGGTATTTATTTGATATTATAATTTATTATTACACCTACTACATATAGGGATAGGATTTTTGAGATGGGAATACCCTTTAACACTGTCAGGTTTTCATACAAGTAGTCCCTAGTACTCTGTAACACAGTCTGTTCTTCCATTCCTCAAGTATGAGATGCTACCATAATGAACGGGATTTGAGCCAAGTGTGTGGGCACTACACATTCCTACTTTAGGGACCGTTTCCCCACCCGCTGACACCATGTATCTATGAATCACTGGCCACAGTTTTATCTAGAACAGTTAAGTGTTAAATGAAAAGGTGTACTAAGGCCCCCCAGTGTGTGCCTCTCCTATAAGATATGTGGGGCTTCCTGAGTGCCAGGACAGCCATTCTATCATGATCTCCAATAAAGCCAGTGCACCATAGCTAAATGTCTTTAGAAGTAATTTATTTTGGGTATTGCTTGATGAATAATATATCTCTCTAACTTTAGTCTTTTGATTTATAAAGGTCGCAAGAATACGCTTGATAAATTGCTGGTTCCCTGCATATGCTCAGTGTCACCAAACATAATTTACTTCCCTGCAACTTTTCCACATTTTTAAGTTTACCAAGCAGAATGTTTTACTTTTTTCTGTCTGAAAACTTCCCAAGATCAGGGGTTTACTATAATGAGACTGTGTGAGTGTGTGCAGCTCTCACAGGTAAGCGTGCAACTTTAGGTAAGGTGGAAGCTGTTCTTACATGGACAAAGAATCACAGTGACGAAAATGCACTTGGCTCTGTGTCTCTGGCTATAAAATGGTTATACTGTGCCTGTCAGCAGACCCATTATAGAATATATTTATTTTTTTGTTTAATTCGTTCATGTATTGGAAAAGTATGAATTATTCTTAATGAGTTTATCATGTTTTGCTTCCTTCTCTACCAAACTCGGCAGAGCTATTTCAGTTCCCAGTTTATGCTCCTTTAGAATCTACTTTAAGCTGCTGCTAAGCAAGATTTTTACACTATCGGGCTGGTTCATTAAGACTGGTGTTGTATATGCCAGTCTAAATGAAGGAACATGGTGGGTAACGTTATGCCAAATTCATTAAGAGGTGCACCTTTTCAGAAGCATGCACCTGCGTGGCCCTTGCCAGAAATACTACTCCATTCAGGGACTGGAGTAATATTTCTGACATAAGCACGAGAATCTCATTAACTGAAAACTACAAATAACGATTACACAACAACCACAAGATGGATTTCATCAACCAAGGTATCAATTTAATCAGTATAATGGCGCTGACCTGACACTGTGTGTAGGTTACTGAGCACAATCCTGCTGACAGGTTTCCTTTAATTGTGTAAAAAAAGAAAAGTATTGCAATTTTGTTACATGTTCATGTAACGCCCCAGGGTCCTGGTTGTTAGTGGCATTGCTTTCCTCACGGGGAGCGTGATATCACGCTTGGAAGCAAGGGAAGATCTCTTCTATCAGGTAACCACAAAGCACACAACATGTTCACACTCCAGGCCAGAAGGGGGAGCTCTAAACCCGGATTAAGGCAAACATCCATATATACATTCTGGTTTGGAGGGAAAGTCAGTGAGTAGGAAGAGAGAGAGAAGGCCAGACAGCAGACTGGAGCAATCTGAGGCTAAGAGGAGAGTTGGGGAAGGCCAGAGAGGAGCTTGTCACGGAACTTCAGCTGAGGCGGAGCTGTTACGAAAGGAGTATAGCTGAGCAGACGTGGGAGTCTGCAGCTCCTGGCAGGCAGTGAAGACAGATAAAGGATTGAGGGGCCTTGCAGCCACGAGGGTGCTGCAGCTCCTGGACAGAGTTAACAAAGAAGGAAGAACAGTTTGTAGTGAGCATGCAGGAGAGCAAAGCATAGGAGAGTGACAACTGGGGAGGACGGCTGCGATTGGGCTATCTCGCTGCAGAGCGCAGATACCGGTAGCCGGAAGACCGAGGTTGTATCGGACTCGAAGAGGCACAGCAGAAACCGGCAGGACAGCTGGAATACACATAACTTGTCCGCCCTAACACCAAGGAGACACAGTGGCACATAGAACCCGGGTCGTGATAGAGACCCTGTAAAAAGACTTGAGCCACCTGTCATACGGGTTAGTGTCCCACCTTTATGGAGGACAGAGAGAACTGTGAGGACATTGATAGAAGCCACAGGCAGCAAGGGACTACACCAAAGCGCTGGTAGGAAGGCTTTCATCTCCACTTGGTAAAGGAGACTCTGAACTTGCTTCCTAGCCGGCCGGACCCTGCCTATACCTATAATCTGGTGCCCTGGACTGTGGCTGCCTGAAGTCTCCAGTAAACCAGGTAGAGACTGCAAACCTGAGTCCTCCGTTTCTTTATACACTACCCACCATCACCAGCTACACCCTGGGAGCCCTGAGGATATACTTCACCTGTGGGAAGTTATACCATATAGCTGCCATAACATCACCCCAGAGGACCCCTTCAAGCAGCATCGGTTCTCACTGACCGAATACCACAGGTAGTGTAACGAACACGAACTTTATTCCAAACCCCTTTAAGGACATTCCCTTCTACTTGGGCGCCTAGGGCCATGGATCAGGTCACCGCCACGTGACATCCCCTGTAAGTACAGGACCCCATGGCCCTGGCGAGCGACTCATTCACTCCTGAGATTTTCACATCTGAGGTCCTACTGTATCATGTATAACAGAAGCCCTCTGCCAGAGCAATAGACGTGGAGGCTTATAATAATAATAATCTTTATTTTTATATAGCGCTAACATATTCCGCAGCGCTTTACAGTTTGCACACATTATCATCACTGTCCCCGTTGGGGTGCACAATCTAAATTCCCTATCAGTATGTCTTTGGAATGTGGGAGGAAACCAGAGACCCCAGAGGAAACCCACACAAACACAGGGAGAACATGCAAACTCCTTGCAGATGTTGTCCAAGGTGGGATTATCACCCAGGAACCCAGCGCTGCTAACCACTCAGCCACCGTGCTGCCCGGTTTATGTACGCTCACTCCACACAACTGGGGTACCTGGGTGGTCCGACAAATGTTCCCTAATACAGGGAGAAGTATGGCTTGTGGTGATGTTTGTCAGGCGTTGTGTTATATACTCGCAAAAAACGACTTCAAGTTCGCAGACAAATGGTTCCCTCACAAAGTCTGTCCCACTGCGGACCCAGTCTCGTGGCATTTTGCCGATCTTTTCTTGTTTTTAGAAGTATTTGTCACTGGTGCAGATAATCCTTTTCTACAGTTTTCGGTTCTTTGATTTGTCGATGAGCTTTCTCTTAGTGTGGTCTGGAGCACGGCATCCATCCGTGTATAGTGCATCTCAAAGGGGTTTTCAGGCCGAAATGAAGAGTCAATAAGCACTGAGCGAAGGAGAACCCGTGACCGCACATAGGCGAATCTCATCCTTAAGATCACGTGGGAATCGTGACCGTGTGATTAAAGCACCTTGTCACGACGGGGCAGTCTGCAGTCACAGAGTGACATTTCTGACAGCAGAATGTTCCTTCTGCCCAGAATACTGGTATAATACTACCTATGATATGAATGTGTGTATTTATGTAACAAGCAGGCTCTAGTTGATTGATTTTTTTTTTTTTTTTTTTTAATGGTTAAAATTCCTTAGAGTTGAAGTCTCTGGTTACCATGGCAACCCCTAACAATAAACATAAAAGCATGCGGATGTTATGACCCCATTGTGGCATGGAGCGCTTGTTACAGCAGACAACTACTATCGGCCTGTGAACCCGCCGGCGTGTGCGCCCCTACTAACTGCTCTACATGAAGAGTGAATGAAACATCCTGGGCGGAGGCCGATTACCACCTCTGTCATATAATAGTTTATGTATAGGATTCTCCTTGTAAGTTGAGCAACCCTGCCGCACTTGTGCTGGTCTTCTAATGCTGTCATACCCGCTTATGCCAGCTCTTTTTCTCTTTGCTTTACAATAATCATTTGTTATGGTGACTGTTATCTAAGCACTGGTCTAAAAGTGTGTTAAGGCAGTGATCTTGGAAAACCCTTCTTAAGTCCTACTGTACATTCCCAGAGAAGTATTAAAATAACTGCTCCTCCCCTCCCACCCTGGCGCCATCCCAGTTATGTAGATGCAATGTCTTCCAGAATTCACAGGACACTGGCTGCAGTTATCACATGGCATAACAATCAATAGTTACTGATGGGCTGCAGTCATCACATGGCATAACAATCAACAGTTACTGATGGGCTGCAGTCGTCACATGGCATAACAATCAACAGTTACTGATGGGCTGCAGTGCTCACATGGCATAACAACCAACAGTTACTGATGGGCTGCAGTGCTCACATGGCATAACAACCAACAGTTACTGATGGGCAGCAGTCATCGCATGGCATAACGATCAACAGTTACTGATGGGCTGCAGTGCTCACATGGCATAACAATCAACAGTTAGTGATGGGCTGCAGTGCTCACATGGCATAACAACCAACAGTTACTGATGGGCTGCAGTCATCACATGGCATAACAATCAACAGTTACTGATGGGCAGCAGTCATCACATGGCATAACGATCAACAGTTACTGATGGGCTGCAGTGCTCACATGGCATAACGATCAACAGTTACTGATGGGCTGCAGTGCTCATGGAGCTCCCCCAGACACCGGTCCTCTCTGTCTCGGTGCTGGGGTTGTCACGGTGGCTGCACCCGGTCCGTGACCCTGCTAAGGGGCGTCCAATGAAAGGGTGATGAAAGTTTGTCAAGGGTTTGTGACGCCACCTGTGGTATTCGGTCAGGGTGACCGACGCTGCTGAGGGGTCCACTGGGGTGATGTAATGGCAGCTAGATGGAATACCTTCCTACAGGTGAAGTATATCCTCAGGGCTTCCCAGTAGTGTAGGTGGCGATGATGTGAGGCGCAGTTAATAACGAGGACACAGGGTTGCAGTCTCTTTACCTTTTTACTGAAGACTTCGGGATCCGCAATCCAGAGCACTGCTAACAGGGCTGGCTGAGTCCGGCCGGTCCGAAGGCACATCCAGAGTTCCCTTTGCAGGTGGAAATCAGTGCCTACCAACTAGCGCCTGTGTGTTGTAGTCCTTCCCTGCTGAGCACCACGGGATAGTCCTCACAACTTTCGTATTCGTTCATTCTCTCTCTCTCTGTCCCCCAGTTTATCTGGCTAGGGCGCACCCGTTTGACGGGAAGGCCTGGAGTTATTCTGGGACCCTAGAGACGCCCCTCTCCCACAATTGCCCCCTATGTCTGCTTAGGTGATTTAAGGTAGACAGCCAACCTATAATCAACTGTCCTGCCACTGTTTGAAGTAATGCTTGAAGTCTGTTACTTCCTCGGCGTTCCGGCTACGCGCCTCAGTAGGATGTTGCCGATCTCGGGGCACGAATCCTACTGGTTCTATCTCATTTGTGCTGTGATCTCGTTTCTCACTTCTCCACAATATCCTTCGCTTCGTGTCCTTCCTTAGGATGCCGCCGCAAGGTAGTGCAGGCGCGGCTCCGTAACGATCTGTCCTTTCTGCTAGGTACCTGCCAGGAACCCACCCCTGACAGGTCCTCCCTGGAGCTCTCCCAGGCTGCGTTCTCTCTAACTTCCTGTCCAACCTCCAGTTTTACCAGAGTGTGAGGAGTGGCCTAATACATAAAGCCTTTTGCTACCCCTGGTGGCCGGAGTGTGAAGTGTAATGTGTGACTGTGATACCTGGTCAGGTGAACTCCTTTAGTGCAATCAGACATAACATCACTCCCCTTAGTGGCAGAGCGACATTACTGCAATGACCAGGACTCTGGGGCGCTGCACTCACATGGCATAACGATCAACAGTTACTGATGGGCTGCAGTAATCACATGGCATAACGATCAACAGTTACTGATGGGCTGCAGTAATCACATGGCATAACGATCAACAGTTACTGATGGGCTGCAGTGCTCACACTTCCTTCACACAAGGCTTGTATGCCCATCAGAAATGTGAGAACTACGGCTCCTTAGTGGCTACTGATTGGCTGCAGTGCTCACATGGCACAGTAATGCACAGTTGCTGATGGGCTGCTGTTCTCACATTTCCTTCAGACGAGCCTCGGATGTCTGACAGAAATGAGAGCTACAGCCAGTTAGTGATTGGCTGCAGTGGTTATGGGGCATAACAATGTCCGGGCCCTGGTAGATTCCTCTCCGATATCACTGTAATGTAGTAGAGTGGAGTACAGTGTTTACGTGGGGTTGTCACAGTAGCGAGCACCCCTCCTTTAAGGATGTTTGATCAGATCTGATCCCACACAGAAGACCATCATACGACAGTATCATTGTGAAGACGCCTTCTTATGTCACCGGCCGGTGCTGTATAACTGATGTCTGTGTTCTCCACCCCAGAATCCTATTTCTCAGTGTTCTGTAGAAATGTTCCGTCGTTTCGCCCTCCTGGAGGTTTTCTGTGAGTAGCGGCTTCACGTGTTTCGTTCGCGACTGCAAGAGAAGCCTTGCAGTAAGGAAGCGGCATAATTGAATTATTTGATGTAGTGTGGAAAGGCTGGCCATATGGAGTAATGAATGCAGATTGAAGCCTTTCTTAGCCGCAGATTCTAGATTGAACATTCTGCTCATCTGAAATTCCATTTTTTTGTTCATTTCCTTTTCTTTGGTAAAATAAAAGATAACACAAACAAAAAGATTGAATTACTGGGCAATTTCACATGAATCGTATCATGTTACATGGCTAGTAACGTAGGGATACGGGAGAGCGCGTCGGATCCACTTTCCAGCTCTGCATACATCCAACAATTAATTTAATATGGTTTTGTAGGGTAATCTGATTGCGGGGCTGCCTGGGGCCTCCATTATGCATCCTGGCATATTGCATTCTATTTTAATCTTTGAGGAAGATATAAAATTTGCGACAATGTTTTAGAAGCTAATTGAACACAGTCTGTTGGAAATAAAAAAGAACATAATGTTATGACAACCAATTTGGATTCATTATGTGAGAGGATATCGAGAATGGATCTATCGGTGTCCAATTTCTTCATCTTCTCTGGCTTATTCGGATGTTGTATGAAAGACATCAGTGTTTGGAGAGACCTGGGAGTTCTCCCACGCTCAGGTATCCGGTGATACATGATAAAACCACCCTCCATCATAAACTGCCACATAGAAACTGTGATCACTCACTGGCATTCTCTGCTCCTTAACGTTCTTACCTAAAATGTTGTCTTTGAGAAAAGAATATAGTAGGTCCGTCTTTTTTATTATTTAAGCTAAAGCAAAACAAGAAATAAACATTACCTACATATACTTAAATACTTTTGTTTTTGATTTTTTATGGCTTTTTATATATCTGAATTTGGTTTGAAAAACAAATTCACAATTTTTATGACCATGTCCTCTACCTTCATGCCATGTTTGGAATATGAGTCTTTCCTCCATTGATGGAACCCTGTGTCAGTAAGTAGGTTTGGTATTGCACATGAGACCCCACTAATCCATTCTTTGGTGTCCTGTAAGAAACTTTCCCATTAATTTTTTCTCAATCTAACCCCATAGATTGGTCTCACTTTTCACTTCATGAGTCCCCTTTTGCCCAGCCTTCCAGCTCCTGTTTGCGAGAAAGTGGTCTTGCTGCTGGTCTGAACGGTGTACCCTCCGATACTGGGAAAGTAGAATGCCACTAAAGCTGATGAGATCATGAGCTCTGGCAGTTAAAACTTTTTTAGATCACAGCTTATAAGCTACTCATGCTCAGCCACTACCGATATGCTGTAGTGGTGGCTGGTAACCTAGACAACGAGGATTAAACAAATTTAAAGTCCCTCCATTATATACAGTATATAACGCTTTACACTGACCCCAGATCACCTTGCCGACACCAAGAGCCCGAAAAAAGTCTACCTTTGCTATGAGGTGCCGCCCAACTTTATGGGGCTTACTGTCGACTCTGTCAGGGAGGGATGAGAATGCAGCAGTTTCTGGAGGGGAATAGACTGTAGTGGTCCGCTCTGCCGGATGATCAGTATACAGTGAGTGGGATGGAGGGTTGCTTTCTCTGGATCCTACTTTGTTGGGGGGGATTTGATTTATGGACAATATATTACCTGAGCAGTTACATTTATGGAGGTTCCATTGGTCGAGACACAAAGGATGCCAGGAAGGAAGGAAGGCGACGTTCGGGCAGCTGTTTTCCAGCAATGTCCTCCCGTGGATCTGGAGGGTCTGGACATCTGCGGTATCCCACTGTGTACGCATAGAGCGGGAGTCACTGCCCTCCATAGGCGATCTCTCACACTGATATTGTTGGTCACGCAGGTTGTCTAAAGCAGGTAGAAAAGCCTGGATGCTATAAGTAATACATCAGAATACAAGGACGTGTGTCTGGCGCTGCTAATGTTGATCTTGCAGAGAGATTTGTACATTTGCTTTCCCGTTTCCCCTCTAACAGCTATCTGTTTATTCTGTTGCTATGGTTTTGATTTTTGGCCTTAGAGAAACCACAGGAGACGGCACAATTTCATGTGCATTGACTGATTTTTAAGAACCCCCATAAACTCACGCAGTCACATGTCTTATAATGAAATAATGACTGCGAGCAGCAGGTTTTGTTTTTGTCCACCAGATTTTCAGCAAAGTAGCTTTTTATCCTTCATTGAACCAGTAAATAGTGGTTAGCAGATCGGGAAATCAATGTTTATTTAATAAGCTTCCCAAGCTTTCACCAGTTATTACTCCTTAGAATGGAAAGTTTCCACTGTTCGTGCTATGTAAATAACGCTCTCCGCCAGTGTGTTCCACTATGGTAGTAAATAATGCCCAACCATGGAGTTTCCATGCTGCTACATGAGGGAAGTCTGGCTGTAAAAAAAAAAAAAAATACTGAGAACCAGCACTTCCCTTAGCAAATCTGGCTTACCAGAGAGCATCCAAACACTGGTCACACATGAGAAGGCTGTGAGCTTCCAGCTGTGTGCCCACCTTCTAAACCTACAGATTCAGATTGGCCTAGCATGTAGGGTTGGGGTCTCCTAAACCTACAGACTCAGATTGGCCTAGCACATAGAATTGGGGTCTCATAAACCTACAGACTCGGATTGGCCTAGCGCATAGGATTGGGGTCTCCTAAACCTACATACTCTGATTGGCCTAGCACGTAGGATTGGAGTCTCCTAAACCTACAGACTCTGATTGGCCTAGCACATAGAATTGGAGTCTCCTAAACCTACAGACTCGGATTGGCCTAGCACGTAGGATTGGGGTCCCCTAAACCTACAGACTCGGATTGGCCTAGCACATAGGATTGGAGTCTCCTAAACCTACAGACTCTGATTGGCCTAGCACATAGGATTGGAGTCTCCTAAACCTACAGACTCGGATTGGCCTAGCACGTAGGACTGGGGTCTCCTAAACCTACAGACTCTGGCCTAGCACATAGGATTGGAGTCTCCTAAACCTACAGACTCGGATTGGCCTAGCACGTAGGATTGGGGTCTCCTAAACCTACAGACTCGGATTGGCCTAGCACGTAGGATTGGGGTCTCCTAAACTTACAGACTCGGATTGGGGTCTCCTAAACCTACAGACTCGGATTGGCCTAGCACATAGGATTGAGGCTTATGTTGATTTATTTGTGATGAGTATTAAAACACGGTCAACCATATCTTGGTACCTGCCTCAAATAGTCAATGACTCCATCAGCGCAAATTTTGTTTTTCAGTGCTTCTGACATAATTCCCTACAGAATGACGAGTGGAGAAAACATGATGTGAACATGGCCTTAAACTAATTTTACCCCTTGGGATGTTCTTGGGCCATATAAGGTTGTTGGCTGATCCTACCAAAATCGTGGTGTTTTGTAAATTGTTGATGTATATTGTCATCTTTTATCTGCATATTGTATAAAGAGGAAGGGAGAAACTGAAGCTCACAGGAATCTGATTCCTTAACTAATTTTCCTATGTTTTTGGAACCATTTGTGAAAAATTAGTGTTGATGTGAGGGAGCCACCATCAGTTCTCTTGATTGTGAGCCGTCACTGGGGACAGTCACTAATAATGTTTGCAAAATGGCACTATATAAGCATGAGAAATAAGTTATGATTTTTTTGTTACCAAGGTCATTCGTTTTATTTGGAAGGGATATTTCCATTTTATCGGATTTGTGATCACCTCTTATTTTCAGTAATGTAACATAGGGCTCTTTTCACAAGATAAATGAGGTTCCTACTTCCAATACCTGCACCCATTAGGCATTTATGGTAGAGATTGGAGTACCCTTTGTAAGCTAGCTATTTCATTGAGCTGCGAAAAAAGCAAAAAGCGTGAAATATAATACAATCGTTTTGTAGATCTTTTGACATGAACATAGAAGAATTGCCTCATGTTGGTTTGGCTCAAGACTTCTCCATGTTGCCATGTGCTATAACCATGTAGTCCATGTGCTCGGATTGGCCATGTGGGCTTATTCCAGGGATTTCTATGCTCATATGGGGATTAGGCTGGACTTTTTTTTTACTAATCTTAAAATGTCTAACGCCCTGTATACAAATCCTGTATGGCAGGAGACCAGCTGACCGATACCTTTGGATACAGATTGTCCTTTTGCTGGAGCAGTTCCAGGAGAACTTCTTGTAGGCTCCATCAAGAAGGCAGAGAATTTTACTTGTAAATGAGTGGTGTGATCAGGTCGTGGGTTTCAGCTCAAATATGTATTCTCGAAAAGTTGTAAGAAAAAGTTGTTCACGTAGTGCTGTATGCATGTGATATGTGCAGGGATGATTGCTCAGTCTGATTTGCATCTTGTTACAGGGGAGCCTCAAGAGCAGCAGACAGATCTCGCCGCAGGAATTCATTCATGAGCTGAAATCGGGCTCCACAGATGAAAGGCTCGTCTCTTACTTAGACTCCCTCCGTGTCTCTCTGACCAGCAACCCTGTCAGGTACTCTCCATGAATTAACAATATGTGGTTTTCTGTGAGTGTTTCATGTCTGGGCAGTTAACATTCATCTAGGAGTCTGTCTGTGACCTATATCATGTTTCTGTCAAATTGTACAAGGTTTACATTAAAATGCATAAAATCAAGAATTAGAAATATGATGGTGGTCATTATTACAGGAGCGAATAGATTGATGTAGACGGGTAGTATGGGAGATGTTAGGCCCCTTTCACACATCAGTTTTTTGCTATCAGTCGCAATCCGTCGAATTTTGAAAAAAAAAACAAAAAACGGATCCGGCGACTGATGCTGCCGGATCCGTTTTTTTCTCATAGACTTGTATTAGCGACGGATTGCCTCACGTTTCATCCATCATTCGCCGGATCTGTCGAAAATTTTAACCGGCGGCCAGAGACAACAAGCAAAGTACATTTTTTTGTGTCCGTCGAAAAAACAGACAGTGGATTCCGTTTTTTTTTTTTTAACTGATCATTCTCTGATCCAATTAGGCACATCCGCTAGTCGGATCTGTCGAAACGGATCCCTCTATCTGTTGAGCCAACGGATTGTGACTGATGGCAAAAAACTGATGTGTGAAAGGGTCTTAGTTGGGGAATGTTTCTTGTTTCTCTATTTTCTAATTTCAAAATTATATAAAAATTCTAGTAATACACAGGTGAGGAAAAAAGTAACAATGTTTAGAACTTTGAACCAGTTTGAACTTTACTTTGAACCAGTTACAGAAGAAGTAATCAGGCTCCTTGCATCTTCTCGCCCAACCACTTGCACCAGTGACCCCATTCCGTCACATCTCCTCCAGTCCCTTTACCCGGCTGTCACCTCTCACCTAACAAAAGTATTCAACCTTTCTCTCACTTCCGGTATTTTTCCATCCTCATTTAAGCATGCCATCATACATCCATTACTTAAAAATACCATCCCTTGATCAAAATTGTGCCGCTAATTATAGACCTGTCTCTAATCTTCCCTTCATCTCTAAACTCCTCGAACGCCTGGTCCACTCCCGTCTTACCCGCTATCTCTCAGATAGCTCTCTTCTAGACCCTCTTCAATCTGGTTTCCACTCTTTACACTCTACTGAAACTGCCCTCACTAAAGTCTCTAATGACCTAACAGCTAAATCTATTGGTCACTACTCCATGCTAATTCTCTTGGATCTCTCCGCAGCATTCGACACTGTGGATCATCAGCTCCTCCTCACAATGTTCCGCTCCATCGGCCTCAAGGACACCATTCTCTCCTGGTTCTCCTCCTATCTCTCTGACCACTCCTTCACTGTATCTTTTGCTGGTTCCTCCTCCTCTCAACTGCCCCTTACTGTTGGGTTCCTCAAGGATCAGTTCTAGGCCCCCTCCACTTCTCTTTGTATACTGCCCCTATTGGACAAACAATCAGTAGATTTGGCTTCCAGTACCATCTCTATGCTGATGACACCCAATTATACACTTCTCCTGTTATTACGCCGACCTTTTTAGAAAACACCTGTGATTGTCTTACCGCTGTCTCTAACATCATGTCCTCCCTCTATCTGAAACTGAACCTGTCAAAAACTGAACTCCTCGTGTTTTCTCCCTCTATTAACCTACCTTTGCCTGACATTGCCATCTCCGTGTGCGGTTCCACCATTACTCCAAAGCAACATGCCCGCTGCCTTGAGGTCATACTTGATTCTGAACTTTCTTTCACTCCCACATCCGATCACTGGCTCGCTCTTCTTATCTCCATCTCAAAAACATTTCTAGAATTCACCCTTTTCTTACTTTCGACTCTGCAAAAACTCTCACTGTTTCACTCATTCATTCTCGTCTGAACTATTGTAACTCTCTACTAATCGTCCTCCCTCTTACCAAACTCTCCCCGCTCCAATCTGTCCTGAATGCTGCAGCCAGGATCATATTCCTCACCAACCGTTACACCGATGCCTCTACCTTGTGCCAGTCATTATACTGGTTACCCATCTACTCAAGAATCCATTACAAAACTACTACCCTCATCCACAAAGCACTCCATGGCTCAGCACCACCCTACATCTCCTCTCTGGTCTCAGTCTACCACCCTACCCGTGCCCTCCGCTCCGCTAATGACCTCAGGTTAGCATCCTCAATAATCAGACCCTCCCACTCCCGTCTCCAAGACTTTGCACGTGCTGCGCCGATTCTTTGGAATGCACTACCTAGGTTAATACGATTAATCCCCAATCCCCACAGTTTTAAGCGTACCCTAAAAACTCATTTGTTCAGACTGGCCTACTGCCTCAATGCATTAACCTAACTATCCCTGTGTGGCCCATTAAAAAAACAAAAAAACAAAACAAAACATAATTGGGTTCCTCGCATCATGTTCTCATTCACTTTATGCAGTTAATAGCCCTCTGTGTCTGTACTGCTACATACTTAGGCAGTTAACTGGTTCATGCAGCTTTACATGAACACCTGATCCTTACACTATGGCTGGTCCAACTAACTAAAGCAATTGTTACCATCCACCTCTCGTGTCTTTCCTTTTTCCTCATAGTTTGTAAGCTTGCGAGCAGGGCTCTCATTCCTCTTGGTATCTATTTTGAACTGTGATTTCTGTTATGCTGTAATGTCTATTGTCTGTACAAGTCCCCTCTATAATTTGTAAAGTGCTGCGGAATATGTTGGCGCTAAATAAATAAAATTATTATTATTATTAGAACTTGTGACTTTCAGGCTCTATATCTCACCATCCACTACTACATCGAATGTGAGATTACCATCACTTTATAGACAATCCTCTTGGCTATCTCTTACTACATAAATTAGACTTGTTTTTATTTAGCATATGATATGCAGATTGTGTCCATCCATTCACAAGCCAAGAGGTGGATGTTCAGGCAAAATATCGGAGTCAACAAGTCTGTTCGTCACAAGGTGTATCAGTTCTGGCACGACAAACACAGCAGTGGCAGCGGCTCGTATGCTGTATAATAGTGAGATCACGTCCATGCAAGCACCATGTGATGCACATTACACCAGTTTTGAAAGGTGGCCCCAAAAAAGATGAAGCCTCAACTGCAATATCGCCATGAGAAGTGTTGCTTGAGTTTGCAATAAAGTACAAAAAGTGGAAAGTATAAGATTGGAAACAGGTGATTTGGAGCAATGAGATGAAAGTCAATAGACTGGGCTTTGATAGGTGCAAATGGGTCTGGAAGATGGGGTTAACGGATCGCGAAATTGAAGGAACTGTCAAGTTTGGAGGAATCCTGATATGTGGTTGTTTCATAGCCAAAGGCGTTGGATACCTGACCAGGATCAATGTTGGTCTCAGTGCTGAGCTGTATCTGAGTATCCTACAAGATGAGCTACTTTATACTCTTAAGTACTGTGGGTATGAAAAGGACGACTCGGTGTTCCAGCAGGATAATGACCCGAAGCATATGTCGAGATTGCAAAGAAATGAATCATTGGCAGGGAAGTAGAAGTTTGTTTGCCCACGCAGTGTCCAGACCCCAACCCAATCGAACACTTGTGGGTAAAGTTGAAGAACAAGCTGTATACATACCAATTTGAGTCGACCAGCATGTACCAACTGTGGGAACATGTAGAAGAGACCTTAGCAGGTTGCTGGATGCAGTGACGGACAGGAGGTAGAGCAAGGGTTAACCGTTTTAAATGAACGGGGGGTTAACTCCTCGCAGGGAAATGATTGGTTAAGAGAATATATAAGAACAATAAATGCAGAATAATAACTGTCCAGTTAGTAAACTTATGTCCCTTATGCTCCTCAGTCGACGATGATCTGCTGGGGGTTGTAGTCCTGGCGACGGCTGGGATAGTGGTCACAGATGGGGTCCTTAAAGCGAGCATCCATCTTCTGGTGGCAGCGGTCGGTCTCCGGTACCTTTTGCTGAGCCCCTAGTCCATAAATTGATGCGGCCGAGACCGTTAAGGCTACAGCACTGTCCGGGTCCAACGTAGACCGGCAGGTATAAACTGGGCAAGTCAGAGTGCAAATGTCTGTCCTGTACCTGGTTCCTCTTATGTGTCACGTGCGTTGTACTCGCGGACACGGAGCATACGGCACCTTGCTCTGTGGCTGTCACCGGGCTCACTGCACCTCTCTCTGAAGTCTCCGCTGATAGCGGCAGGAGTAAATGGATGCAGGCCTGCGCAGCGCCGGTGCTCGAGGGACGGAGCACCTCTCTCTCTGCTGCATGCCACCTGTCCGCGTCAAAACTGCCGTCATGTGTACTTCCTCTTAGCCTCGCCTCCTGCTTCTAGGTCACCAGGTCTGTCTGCTTCAGTCCGTCGAAGCGCCGGCTGGGTTCCGTGACTAAACACTCCTCCTCTTCCTGCGTCATGGGGCCTGTCTGGTCCCTTATTCCTTCCCCCGGGAGATGGGGAACGCAGCCTCGACAGTTCCAGACCCAGTATAGCACAGGTACCCGCAGCCCAGTTTTCGTCCTTGCAGAAACGTGCTTGAATTTGATTGAGCATGCACAGAAGGATTCAAGCAGTGTTGGAAGCCAAAGGTAGATTTACACAATACTAGCAATAGAACAAAAATAAAAATTCAGATTTTTAGGAACGAAATAGAGAACTAATTATATGCTAAATAGTTGCAAGTCAGATTTATGTATGAGATAGCCAAGATGATTGTCTATACAATGATGGTAGTCTCATGGTCAAAGCCGTAGGATGGTGAGATATGGAGCCAGAAAGTCACAAGTTCAAAACATCGTTACTAGTGATGAGCGAATATACTCGTTACCCGAAATTTCCAGAGCACGCTCGGGTGTCCTCCGAGTATTTAGTGCTCGGAGATTTCGTTTTTATTGCCGCAGTTGAATGATTTACATCTGTTAGCCAGCATAAGTACATGTGGGGGTTGCCTGGTTGCTAAGGAATCCCCACATGTAATCAAGCTGGTTAACAGATTATTATTATTATTTATCATAGCGCCATTTATTCCATGGTGCTTTACATGTGAGGAGGGGTATACATAATAAAAACAGGTAAAATAATCTTGAACAATACAAGTCACAACTGGTACAGGAGGAGAGAGAGGACCCTGCCCGCGAGAACTCACAATCTACAGATGTAAATCATTCAGCATTTTGCTAGACTGCGGCCGTATTTCCAATGCTGTAGAAGTGCAGATTCCGCCCAGTAACATAGTAACATAGTAACATAGTTAGTAAGGCCGAAAAAAGACATTTGTCCATCCAGTTCAGCCTATATTCCATCATAATAAATCCCCAGATCTACGTCCTTCTACAGAACCTAATAATTGTATGATACAATATTGTTCTGCTCCAGGAAGACATCCAGGCCTCTCTTGAACCCCTCGACTGAGTTCGCCAGTAAGATGAGACGCCATAATCATAACCCTGCTGATACCCAGAGGGTCTATGCCAGTCTTATGATGGGTCCGGCATTCCTGTTGTTTTTCATTTTTTTTTCTTCTCATTTGCCAGTATACATTGGGAATAACCATTCGGCATGAACATGGCCGTAGATTCTCCAAATAAAATGATAATTCCCATTAATTTAAGCAATGGTCTCTCCTGGTGCCGGCTTCCCGTGGCCTGTGTGTGTTCTCTCTCCCCTGGTTATAGGTAGCAGTGGGATTCCAGGAGAGGTCTGTTCTGTATCGGGGGCTCTGCTTCCGCAGATGTACTGAGGCACATTATCCTAATTGTACTTTGCATATCAGGCTGCTTGACATTTAATATGTCGTTTTCCGCTGAATGAAATTCCTGTGTGGAGGCAAGTCAAATTATCAAGTGCTCTGATTACCACTGTGCCCAGAGCTGTACATTTATTAATGCTGTGTGTGTGTTCTCCTATGGGCGTCCTGTCAGATCACAATGGCGATTGTCTGCAGGTTGTTGAACAGCCGCCTATGCTCTGTTATATACTTCTTTTATGTTTCTTTTATGTTAAGTCCATTACTCTGTCTTTGTGCTATTGTGTGAGGCCAACAAAATCTATACAGCAGGCGGGTAGCACTACTGTCATAGGGATCACATCTGTGTAGGGTTACTGATTGTAAGGGTTCTGTCCAGCTGCTCCAGTTTTATCCCACCCTTTAAAGGTCCCCGGTGCCCCAGACCCACCACCCTGCCCCACAGTCCCGGTATTACATTGGACCTCTCTGATGACGGGACGCGCACACCCGGCCTCAGAGGCTCCAGGATGAGAGGGATAGAAGCTGCACGTCCGCGAGGCTTGTATAGCGCTTGTAAGCCGCGTTATCACACCCACAGGGGCGCGATAACATGCTTAGTGGGCCGACTAGTCTGGGAACACCAACACCCCCTTGACTAGTCGTAGGCCACATTTTCATATCATAAACAGACTTTAGAAATATATTTTTCCTAAGATCTGTTTGTGTGTAATGTAATACAGAGGCTGGTAGGCGGGGGATTTATATATGGGGGCACGGGGACTTTTCACTGGCTTTATTTCAGGTGGGGTTCCTCCATGTTGCGCTGCTCTGCGTGTTCTGGAACAGCTTTTCTTGGTCTCCTGTGCCTCTATTCCGAGGCTGCACGGCCTTTATTGTCCAAGGGTCACATTGTCTGATTGAAGCAACCCCAAGGGCTACAATACAATTTGATTAATGGAGGTTTTACATTTTGAAACCTTTATGGCCTATGGAAAGCGCCAGCCAGAAGATTGCTGGTTTCTTTCTTAGCGCAGCATAGCGGCTTACAATGCAGAACGGAACATACCATGCATGCTTTGTAGTTTGTCAGATGTCGAATCAGACGAGTATTTCCTTCTTAAAGTGATTTTCTCATTGTAAATGAATAAAATTAGAAAGTTTTTTCTTTTTGTAAACCTTTTCTATCCTTCCAAACGTTTGATCTTGTTTGCTGCTTGTTGCCTATCTGTGGCAGCTCGTCTCCCAGGAAAGCAGCGCAGCGCTTGGAAGCTCCTTCCTATACAGCTTGCAGTGGCTGCTCTGACGCTGACCCGATTGCTTGGGTAAGCTCCCCGTGTGCCTCTGAGGTTGCAGTATGGCAGAGTGCGTGGTTTGGGCCAGTGGCATAATAATGCTACTCGTCTGAACTGTCAATCAAGCAGGTTCTCACCGCCCCAGGTAAGCAGGGAGGCAGGGGAGCAGTTTGCTCCTGAAAATAAGGGAGATCTTGAAAGGGGGAATGGTAGTGATTGGATTCCATGTACGTAAGGTTTCTTCTGAAACATACAGATATCCCGATGTAAAGCTCAGGTGTAAGAAACTTTTCACAGCCTATTAAACATTGTAAAGAAAAGAAAGAATTCTCATTGTGTTGTGTGTAATCCCAGGTTATTACTGGCATCATATGCTCCATGTTTCTAGAAGAGTTTGCTTATTTTGAGCAGAGTTTGATTATAAGAACATTGGCGCAGGTTTATTGCTGGAGGATGCAGGCAGCGCCTACAAGACAGTCTAATGCAGGGGTGTCAAACTGCATTCCCCGAGGGCTGCAAACAGGTCATGTTTTCAGGATTTCCTTGTACTGCAAAGGTGATAATTTAATTACCTACACAAATAATGAGTTGGTGATTAAATTATCACCTGTGCAGTACAAGGAAATCCTGAAAACATGACCTGTTTGCAGCCCTCGAGGAATGCAGTTTGACACCCCTGGTCTAATGTGTTGTGATCTGCAGAGTTTCCGGGAACCTGAAGTCATTAGGTGCAACGCGTACAACTTTGGTTGGCACTGCTTACACGGTGCCAGCGTTTTCTTTTACTTTCACTCCCCCCATAGGTTCAGCTTAGCGGCTGGGAAATAAATGTTATTTATTGCTAAGAAATAAACATGAGGGTATCGGGGAGAACAATTCTGCAGTTAGTCTCCGGCACACAAAGCCCATCATTTGTGGACAGCATCGTTGTGACCGTGGGACTTGGAAATGATCCTCTTCTGTTCAGAAGGAAATTGCTGCGTCTGTAGGCCCCTTGCATCTTGCCTTGATGGTCTTGGTTCTGTAGCTGTGTCATATCCACATTTCTGTAACCATGCGCGGCAGAACGTAGGGAAAAAAATCTCTGAATCACAGTAGCCTAATTACCTTCATCTCCTATTATTCATGTGAACTTGCTGTTTTGTCTGCATTGTGTGACATGGAGGCATCCGCTTCTGAAGAATGTGCAGAACGTTGCTTTCTATCCTCCGCTTTTTGTCTAGCACGGAGTTAGTAAGGAGGAGAGCTGTAATAACCGGATCTGCGTGTAATTATGTAGTGACACCGTCACACCAGCATATACCCAAAATAGTGGCCCCGTCACCTCTTCTGGCACGTTTGTTTTATTATTTCATTGAATTCCCTATTAAATCACAATTCTTAAACAAAAGAATTTTCGGATGGACAATCAAGGCTCAAAATCAAGAAAAACAAAACAAAAAACCTTGTACTTAACAGATACTAGATAATTATACAAGGTTTTTTGTTTTGTTTTTCTATATCACAATTCTGCAGCTTTTGTATTTTCTTATGACACTTTATGGTGCAGTTCCTCATTGTCCCTGATAAATGTATGAATAAATGGGCGATTGGGTGTTCCCATTCCCCTTGTTGGGTGGGTATGTACCTCCAATGTTTGGCTGTGTCAGCGCTGATTGGGTCATGTTAGAGTAGGGACTCTGGTACATTACTCCTCAACCCCTGCGCGCGTGCACATAAATGTATTTTCAGTCCAAGTTCGATAACACAAGACGTCGGTTGATGATGTGCTCTAAGGCCGTGCACATGTCGATAGTCTCCTGGACCGAGCTGTTCCGAGATAAATATTGCAGTTTATTTTCTTCACTTCTAGGAAAAATAACAGGAGAAACGCACAATGTAGCTTTAGAACAAGTTATTTTAGAGGGAATACACAAGTTTTCTAAAGCAGATATGCTAGTAGAGATGATGGGACCTCTAGAAAGGGGAAACGACCACAGCTCCAAAATGTGCACAGTCCGTATTCAACAATTAAACATGGAGGTTTAGAGAGATGATCGCCTGCATCATTTTCATGCCCAAAGCTCTTATACAGTAATTGCCATTGTTTCTAACATTAAAAAAATAACATTTTTTTTCTTCTATGTGTTTCCCACTAGTAGTCACAGCCAATCTGTGCTTGAGGGGTTGACCCAGAATCAGCCTCCTTCCCCCACTGGCAGCTGATGATAAAGCCCTTTTGCTAGGCCACGTGCACACCATCAGTATTTGTAAGGTAAAACCAGGAGTGGAACAGTCAGAGGAAAAGTATAATAGAAACACGTCACCACGTCTGTATTTATCACCCGCTCCTGGTATTGGCTCACAAATGCTGATGTAAAATACTGACCAAATACTGATGGTGTGCACGGGGCCTTACTTCTGAAGAAGTCATCTTGGATGTGCTGCCATGTTGCTGCAGAGGCTGTGCGCTGAGTCTGCAGTGTCGACCTGTTAAACACTAGTTGGCGCCAACGATCCAAGTAAATGTAGTAACTCTTACATCCCTATTATGGTAAATCTATCTGCAACAGTAATTGAACTGTAAAATAGTTCATGTGCTGAGACCTGTGCAGGCGATGTCTCCCTTACTTTGGCTATTATTCTTCCTTACCGGTTACTTTGGAAACATGTACGTTTATCTTGTAGCTGATATTACATTTTTATTGAGGACATTTTTACCTACTAGTTGATACTTTTTCCTTTACAGATCATTCGAACAATAAATAATAGGTTGTGAGACGTAGCCTTCAGCCTGCATGCACTTGGCAACTCGTGTGTGTTCTGGTGTCCATTGTAGAACTGTATGCTGCAGGGGTCTCAAACAGCCGGGAAATAGGACCTGTCACCAGGTTTGCTCCATCATGGAGGAGTGACTGCAGAAGTTGAATAAAACGTATTTTCTTTCTCTCTGTTCTGGAGATAATAACTTGTAACGTTTAAGGTTAGAGTTTGTAATGTTAGATATTACCAAAAATGTGCCAATTGAAGCGTGTTCTGCTTCCCCTGCATAAGCGTGACCAATCATAGGCAATCAACAATATACTGGAAAACACAGCGGCACAAAACCTTTAGAGCAGGTATCTCAGCGTGGGACATTAGTGACAGGCTGCTCTCACTGCAGAGGTGTGTATAATTAATAATAATAATGAATAGTGCCAGGAGTAGAGTTGAGTGCAATTACAAACACCTTTCAATTTTCATCACACAGCAATTAGTGTGGGAAGACGACAGTACGGTAGCATTATCTCATTCCACACTCGTCTGCAGCACTTCTGTTCTACTGGTGACAGCTCATCTGTACTGCTTCTCCACCAACAAGACATGCTGGTCATTGATACCACATTCACAGTAGGATCCCATCACCCACTGTGCACTTATCTTTTACACCGGAGACTCATCTTAATATTCTGACCAAAGCATAATGCACCTGTATCTTGATTCACATTACTCAATGAGTACCAATCGCTTGCCATTTTTGTTAATGGGGTGTCAGACTTTTATTTTGCGCCATCAGACATCAGTGCCTTGCTCTACTACACACCTGACTGCTGCGAGGTGAAAGCTAGAGATGTTAGTAATCCCTGCTCTGCAGCCAGCATTTTGTAATCACACTGCCCTGCAGTGAGACAAATGGGAGCAGGGCTATCTGTCATTACATGTCTCACACAGAACAAAGCCTGCTCTAAGATATTGTGGGTCACCGTCACTTAGGAGATAAAGTGCATGCGCCCAGAGACTGATCTCTGGTAACGCCCAGTTGGGCATATCATAAAGTATAACCGAACTGGTGAAAGGTCCTCTGGTCAGCACTCAGGTAGAAGATAATGGTGCTCTGTAGTAGGGGAGATCCTTCCAAACAATAAGCAAAATACTACCGCACTTAAATATGCAATGAAAGTTTTATTGATAAGTCTGCATGTGGAAATTGGATGTAAACCTAAACAACAAAAAACCCTTATTTAATTAAAATCCAAGATGGCCCAACACAGACAAACATGTCTATGGAGCATCATGCTGAGGCTGTAATGACTAGTAATGAGCCAGAATCTGGACAGGGCTCCAAATTCTGTCCTGTAGGTAAAATCTTGTGTTTTGAGGCTGATTTGTAACTTTTTATAGCTGTATAACAGCTGAATTGCTGAATCTATTAACTGCTGTTTGCCGTTATTCACCCAGTGATGGCCGGGTAGATCTGTCACGATGGGTGGTATCCACGCCGGATAATAGCAGAATGTGGATGCCTGATGACTATTCCAGGCGCTGTATACGTGTATGATTTCCTGGGCTTGCACACATTTCTCCCCGTGTATATTCCACTTGTCCTTTTCTGTATCTCTCTAGCTCTGTAATTGAGATCGTTATTTACCCGGGAATGCTATCAGTGTAATAAGCGAGGGATGACGCTTGTAATATATTGATTTAAACCAGTTGGGTTCCTGTTTTATGGCGATGTTGTGCATTAAGCTGTCTGTGGATTTTTATGGAGACAGAAGCTTTGTTGCTGATCATGATAAAGTAGCTGTATCGCCGGCGTTTATAATTTGATTTATCAGATATTTTTATTTTAATTTGCAAAACAGCTGTTGCAGAAAATTACATGCAACAGATTTGATCTTTTGGGCTCTTAGGGGCATATGGTTGTTTATGTGATGTGAAATGGAAATTGTTGCAGGGAGTCGGACAGCTGTGTTACATATTGTCCGTTTAAGCAACATCCACGTTTTCTTCTTCCAGCGTCTGTGTGTTTAAAGGTGCGTTCCCGAAACTCCGCTCACCTCCATTCTGGTGAAATATGAGAAACCATCTCAGCCGTGCACAGAGCCTTTGTCATTAGTATTCTGACTCCATAACTAGGCTGCAAGAGTAGGGCGATGGAGACACCTTGGGTATGGCTGTCTCTACGTACTGTTACTCACACACAGCATGTCATCAGATAGCCTGAACTCGACTGCAGGAGGCACGTATGAAGAATCTGTATACATTGGTAGATCAGGCCGTAGACTAGATTCCAACAGTGAAATATCCAGTATCCCAAGCCAAATTATCATCATAAAAAGCAAATCCGGAATTACCCACAGACGGAAGGAAGTCAGGCTGTCATCAGAGCGAGTATTGGAGTCCTCACCGCGCGTTTCGCGTATGTTTAACCTCGCGGTCTCAAGGGGAATCGTGATACATTTGGAATCTAGTCTGTGGTCTGATCTACCATGTGTACAGAAGAAGCCCAACCCTCAGATACTTCTGGATAATCTGAGAATCTGTCTCTTTTTTACACATTTTTACAAATTGTTACTGTCTGTTTAAATAAAATGTATAGTTTTTAACCAATTATGCTCCAAATTCTCCTGTTTCCAAACGTGTGCAAAACATGGCTGACATACAGAATGAGGAAGGGAGGGGTAACTGACCTTAGGGTCACATGGAGGCAGGGAGGGCAACCTCTAAAGGGGCCATCGCTATATAAGACCGCACATTGATTCCGGAATCACGGGACATGGCATTACTGTTTCCTTCCTTGTATTCCGCATCTGTATTTAGGTATGAAAACAATAATCCAAAATTCCCTTTTCATTCTTTGCCAGTGAATATCAGTCATATTAACTTTTTTTTTTTTCATCCGTTTGATGCTTTTTCTAAATGTACTTCTGCATTAATAATCTATTGGTTCTCTCAAATTTCTACATTTCTCCTGTTTTGTCTTCCTTTGCATTGTAGACGGGCAGGATAGCGAGTACATAATAATAATGCTTTTATTTTCTGTTATTTTATGAATTCTTCTTGTCCAAGAGACTGAATTTTTATATTTATTGGTATTTTAATATGCTGTCATGCAACGGTACTATTTAGCTTTTTAATTAAAGAAAAGCTTTCCTTTGGGGGGACAGGTTTTCCTTTCTCCCTCTACTGGGATCCGTTCCCATTTTTGGCAGGAAAGTTCATAAGGCAATTTAAATGAGCCATTATCAAAGTGCAGCCATCATTCACAGCTCGCGTGCTTTATAAATAGCAAGTCTCAATAGTATGTGAGCTACATGTTACCGTGATTGGGGTCACAAGTACGTTTTTGTTTTAAGGGGGGAGGTTTGCAATGTTTGGTTAAGCTGCAAAAGTGCAATAGAAAAACCAGTGATGTAGCATATATATTACTACAGGTGCAATGAAATAAGTGTTAGTTGGGATTGTAATCTGCATTGGAGGCCTGGGGACTGCAGCTCGGATCCTATTCACTACAATAAGAGCAGAGCTGCTGCCCCTGAGAACGACCACTGCACAGTGGCACAACTGATCTCTGGAACCCCAGAGATCTTATCCTAAGGAAAGGGCATCAGTATGTTAAGGCCCCCAAATTGCTCATGCTCCATTTTTTTACAGCAGTTTAAATATACTCTTTATGATTCTTGAATAATATTTTTAGCTAAAGAGGAGTACACAATTTGCAGTGACTCAAGTCTTCAATACATAGACATATTTGGTGGAATTCAAAGTAAGTAATCTGTCAGCAGGTTTTCCTATGTAATCTGAAAGCAGTATGATATAGGGGCTGTGAGCCTGATTCCAGTTGTCACTTACTGGGCTGTGTGTTGCTGTTTAAATAAAATACATATTTCTCCTTCGCCTCATTGGGGGACACAGACCGTGGGTGTATGCTGCTGCCGCTAGGAGGCTGACACTAAGTGATACAAAAAGTGATTCTCGCCTGTTGATGTTTGGGGGAGATCGGCCCCTTGAAAAGGTCTGTCGCCCCAGTCTTCCTCTTGCGCAAAAGGGTTTTAAAAAGTTTAAAATAAGAATAAAATAAATAAAAGTATGGCAGACCCCAGTGTGCCTCCTACGGACACTAAGCAAGAACTGGTGAGCTGAGAGCCAGCAGGAGGGTTTATACTGCAGGGGAGGAGCTAACTTTCTTTGTATCACTTAGTGTCAGCCTCCTTATAGCAGCAGCATACACCCACGGTCTGTGTCCCCCAATGAATGGCTCGGAGAAAAGGATTTTATGGTGAGTACACAAAAATCTCTATTTTATCATCAGGAGATTGTCACTACAGGACTAAATGCATCATTCTTTCTGGTCAACTGCTCTGTGTAACCCCGCACACACTACTGATTAGCAGCTTTCTGCTTATGCAGAGCGTACACAGCTGCTAATCAGTGGTATAGGTAGGATGACCGAGATCAGCATTCAGAGCACTGCTAGATCTGCAGCAGACAAAACTGTGATTGTATCAAAATGACAGCATGGAGACCAAGTGACACATCGTTGGAATCTGGGTCTCTGCCCCTACATTATGCTGCTCTCAAATTGAATGTCAAAACTGTGGTAATAAGTTACATTTTAGCACTTCCCAGTACAGGCGATAAATGTTTGATGTGTCCAGGTCTGCTGTGACAGGCTGCCAGTGATCAGACACATTTCACATACCCTGTGAGTGGGTGATCTGTCATTAGTGGAACACATTAGCACTGTACACTACTGTAGAACCCCCGTCTCAAAGTGGCCAATGTGCTGAATAAAATTAAAAAAAACATACGCACCTCCCGGGCCAGTGTCACTTCTCTGTTGTGGTTGATGTCTTATTTTATTATTATTATACATTTTTATAGCGCCATTTATTCCATGGCGCTTTACATGTGAATACGGGGCAAATATAGACAAATACATTAAACATGAGCAGATAACAAGGCACACGGGTACATAAGGAGGGAGGACCCTGCCCACGAGGGCTCAGTCTGCAGGGGATGGGTGATGAAACACTAGGAGAGGGTAGGGCAGGTTGCACGGCGGTTCAGTAACTTCAGGATCACTGCAGGCTGTAGGTTTGTCGGAAGAGGTGGGTCTTCAGGTTCTTTTTGAAGGTTTCTATGGTAGGCGAGAGTCTGATGTGTTGGGGTAGAGAGTTCCAGAGTATGGGGCAAGCACGGGAGAAGTCTTGGATGCGGTTGTGGGAAGAAGAGATGAGAGGGGAGTAGAGAAGGAGGTCTTGAGAGGATCGGAGGTTGCGTGTAGGTAGGTACCGGGAGACCATGTCACAGATGTATGGAGGAGACAGGTTGTGGATGGCTTTGTATGTCAGTGTGAGGGTTTTGAACTGGAGTCTCTGGGCGATAGGAAGCCAGTGAAGGGCTTGACATAGGGGAGAGGCTGGGGAATAGCGGGGAGACAGGTAGATTAGTCAAGCAGCAGAGTGTAGGATGGATTGGAGTGGTGCCAGAGTGCTAGAGGGGAGTCCAGAGAGTAGGAGGTTGCAGTAGTCAAGGCGGCAGAAAAGGGCATGCACTAGAGTTTTTGCGGTGTTGCGGTCAAGGAAAGCACGGATCCGGGAAATATTTTTGAGTTTGAGACGGCAGGAGGAGGCAAGGGCTTGGATATGTGGCTTGAAAGAGAGGGCAGAGTCGAGGATCACCCCGAGGCACCGGGCGTGTAGGACTGGGGAAAGTGAGCAGCCATTGACATTGATGGATAGGTCTGGTGGAGGGGTAGAGTGAGATGGGGGAAAGATGATGAATTCTGTTTTGTCCATGTTCAGTTGTAGAAAGCGAGCAGAAAAGAAGGCTGAAATAGCAGACAGACAGTGCGGGATTTTGGTAAGTAAGGAGGTGAGGTCAGGTCCGGATAGGTAGATCTGAGTGTCATCAGCGTAGAGATGGTACTGCATACCGTGGGATTCTATGAGCTGTCCCAGGCCGAATGTGTAGATAGAGAAGAGTAGGGGTCCTAGAACAGAGCCTTGAGGAACACCGACTGACAAGGGGCGAAGTGAGGAGGTGGTGTGGTGGAGGGAGACACTGAATGTTCGGTCTGTCAGATATGACAAGATCCAGGAAAGGGCCAAGTCTGTGATGCCAAGAGATGAGAGGATTTGTAGCAAAAGGGAGTTGTCCATAGTGTCAAAGGCAGAAGACAGGTCCAGGAGAAGGAGGACAGAGTAGTGTTGCTTGCTCCTGGCAGTTAGTAGGTCATTGGTGACTTTAGTTAGGGCAGTTTCAGTTGAGGGATGGGAACGGAAGCCTGATTGTAACCGATCAAAGAAGGAGCAGGAGGAGAGGTGGGAGGACAGTTCAAGATGGACGTGTTGCTCCAGCAATTTGGAGTCATAAGGGAGAAGAGATATTGGGCGATAGCTAGACACAGAGGATGGGTCAAGGAAGGGCTTTTTGAGGATGGGTGTGATCTTGGCATGCTTGAAGGATGAGGGGAAGACACCTGTTGTGAGTGAGAGGTTGAAGAGGTGCGTGGTGATCTTGTGACATGTCAGCTCTGCAGTCTATTTGTGGGTGCTGATGGGCTGCAGCGGTCACAGTTCTGCCGGAGCGTACTACTATCATGGCTGAAGGAAGGAGCATTATTACTAGTGATGAGCGAATATATACTCGTTACTCGAGATTTCTCGAGCATGCTCCGGGGTCCTCCGAGTATTTTTTAGCGCTCGGAGATTGTTTTTCTTGCAGCAGCTGAATGATTTACATCTGTTAGCCAGCATAAGTACATGTGGGGGTTGCCTGGTTGCTAGGGAATCCCCACATGTAATCAAGCTGGCTAAGAGACGTAAATCATTCAGCTGAGGCGAGAAAAATTAAATCTCCGAGCACTAAAAAAATACTCGGAGGACCCCCGAGCGTGCTCGAGAAATCGCGAGTAACGAGTACATTCGCTCATCAGTACTTATTACTTGTTTGGCCGCCATTAATACAGTCTAGGAGAGCGTTAGTAATAAAACGCACAGGAATTCTTGTGATCCGATTATCAGCAGCCCAATATCAGAACAAGCAATTTGCAAAAAGTTGGAAACACTTGCAGTGCGGCCCCATTCACCTGAACCACCCTGCAATGTGGTAACTGCACAGTGTGATCTTTGGCCAGGAGGACATGAATGAAACCTGAGCAGTAACCAGAGAATATGCACTGCGCTATATATGTATATAATATATAACCCACCACAGCCCCTTCTGTATAGTCCCTGGGAGGAGAGATGCGGGAGCCATTCACGCTCCTCACTTAAAGCCCGTGACTTAGGAAAAGAAATGATCACTTTGCCGTGGCCTAATAATTTTACTATCAGCTGAACTGCGGATAGCGAGTGGTCTCCGAGCACATCGTCCGCGGGTCCATATAGCCCCAACATTCACTCCTGCTCACCATGCTGTACTCACTGCTGCCATGGGATGGCGCTAGCAGCTTTATCACCACCTTCTTGTCTGACCGCTATCTAATGTGTATGAGGGGCTTTTGCTCCTTGAAACCCCCTTTTCACAGAACTGTATAACATCTGTGCCAGGGTTGTGTTTTCTTTAGTCGTTGGTGCGCACTAATGAGGAGACGCGGCTAGGGCAGAATGAATTGACCTCCGGTTACTGTTTCTCCCTCACAGAATTATACGTTTGCTTAGTTTTTGCAGAACCAGCATCATAAACCATTTTAAAAGCCTAAAATCTATTGCTTGATGGCCAGTGGCCAGCGAATGTGGACGCTTACTAAGCCGTGTTGGGTCTCAGGTGCTGCTGACATGAAATGCCATATTTCAGGCAAATTGTCCTATTTCTCATGTGTCACTGGCTGTGGGAGTAGGCGCAGAACACATTATATTGATATTATTTGTTTGGTCATCAAATACGTTTTCTTCAACCCTTCTTCTTGAAAATGTATCCGTAACGCAAAGTCTGTGTCTTATGACTGGAATTGGTTTGTGGGTTTCTTCCTTCTTGGTAGGTAAGCATCTGTGAAAGAAATAAAACAGATCTCACATAAAAAAAAAATGCAGCATCGTCCATGTGACAACATAACAAATTTGATGCCTTAAACTTGAAGGTCAGCTTTAATATAATATCAAAAACCAATTTCCCCCGGTCTGTATGAGTCATTTATCACCTGCACTTAATACAATTACAGGCCGCATCACGCCTTTATTTGCACCTATTCTTGCTATGATGATTACAGGCGCTAAAACCACAGTCTGCGGGGATTAAATACAGGGAAATAATGTACCCCACACCTAAATTTCATCATGACTCTTCTGCTGTAAGTGGATACATTTTCCCAAAGATAATATTACGCCCAGCTCCCTGGCGGCACAGTCATTGAGACCACAACATCTCTGACCTGAATTAGAGACTATGAGGGAAGATATGCCCCTAAAATGGTGCGACCAGTGTAATCCATTATACAGAATGATAATGGTCTACAACACACAGGACACTGGCGAAAAAGCCTTAGCTCTTGTGTTCTTTGCCTTTTGTCAATGAAAGGATATTTTTTTACCATATTGATTTTTATGAAATTTTCTATTCACTATACAGTTAAGGGAGCTTTTCAGGATAAGAAATACCATAAGTAGTTTTGGTCACTTCTGGATAAATGCCATGTGCAGTAGCGTTCAATATAGTAGCAGTCCAATATGACCAGATTAATCACTGTTTTTGGTATAAATTATATTACCACATGTCAATTTACCAGTTGGTGCCGTAGAATTCAAGAAAACCACCAGACTCCGCATTCATGATCTGCATGTTCCTGAGTCTGTGTATTAGAATAATTAATTGAAAGGGGGTGTTCAAAATAATAGCAGTGTGGAGTTCAGGTAGTGAGGTCAATCATTCTGTGAAGAATCAGGTGTGAATCAGGTGGCCCTTAGTTAAGGGTGAAGCCAGGACATGTTGTACATGCATTTCTCCTTAAAAGCCTGAGAAATATGGCTCGTTTGAGACATTGTTCAGAAGAACAGTGTACTTTGAATATAAAGTTGATTGGAGAGGGTAAAACTTCTAAAGAAGTGCAGACGACAATGATCATCTGTTCAGCTAAAATGATCTCCAGAGCTTTAAAATGGAAAGCCAAACCAGAGAGACGTGGAAGAAAATGGAAGACTACCATTCGAAGGGATGGAAGAATAACAAGAATGGCAAAAGCTCAGCCAATGATCAGCTCCAGGATGAGCAAAGGCACACGTTACCTGTGAGTACTGTGACAGTTAGAAGACGCCTGTGTGAGGCTAATCTGTTAACAAGAAGTCCCCGCAAAGTCACTGTTAAAACAAAGACATGTACTGAAGAGGATACAATCTGCCAAAGAACACATCAACTGACCTAAAGAGAAATGGAGAAACATTTTATGGGCTGATGAAAGTAAAATTGTTCTTTTTAGGCCCAGGAGCTGTAGACAGTTCGTCAGACGACCCCCAAACTCTGCTACACGCTACAAGCTGGAGACAGTGAAGCATGGTGGTACAAGCATCATGATATGGGCATGATTCTCCTACTGTGGTGCCGGATCTATTTACTGCTTACCAGGGATCATGGACCAGTTTGCATATATTAAAATACTTGGAGGTCCTTACGCTGAAGAGGATATGCCCTTGAAATGGATGTTTCCACAAGAAAAGGAACCAAAACACACCAGTAAATGAGCAAAATCTTGGTTCCAGTCCAGCAAAGTTGAGGTAATGGAGTGGTCAGCCCAATCCCCGGACCGGGTTTACACTTGCATCCCGGCATCTTACTGTCTTCCAGCATGGGTAAGGAATTTTATATTTAACTCTGCCATCCTGCACCTTTGTTTCCCCATATTGATCTCATGTCACTATGACAATCCTTGGGGTATGCACTTTCCTACAGAGGTTGGGTATTGCCTTATACTCATGCCAGGCATATCAGCGCTGCAGGAGTCTGGATTAGTTATGTGGAACTAGATTTTTCACCATGCTTGGAGCATATTTCGATACAATTACCATGCCAGGGATGTAGCAGTTCCCTTACTAGGGTTTTTGTCTTTTTTCTTTTTTTGTTGTAATTTGCTATTTTATATGTAATTTTTGATATCTTTAATAAAGTTTACTAATTTTAATACTCTATGTATGGAACTCCATTTTCTCTAAAGTGTTATATGTATTGGGAGTATACATTTAATGTCCAGTTACTTCATGGGTATGTATAACAGGCCAATTAGGCATTACCCTTTCACACATGGGGCCCATGTTTTCCTTTTGAGTTTAAGTTCAGATTAGAAAAAGAGTTGATTGATGAAAAAATTGCCCAGTTTATTTATGCAACGAACTCTTCTTTCCGTCTGACTGAGAACCCACATTTCATTAATATGGTTCAGTCACTGAGACCAGGATACAGTCCACCCAGCAGAGCTGATGTTGCAGGGAAACTGCTGGATCAAGTGTATCACAGAGAAATGGAGCAATGTGCAACAGCTCTGGAGGGTAAAATTGTTAACCTAAGTATTGATGGGTGGGGTAATGTCCACAATGATCCTATTGTATGTGCTTGTATAACAACAGAAGAAGGTAAAGTCTTCCTTGCACAAACAACTGATACGTCAGGAAATGCACACACAGCAGAATACTTACAAGAAGTGGCAGTAAAAGCTATAACGACATGTGAACAAAAATTCAAATGTCTAGTACTCAGTTTGGTCACTGACAATGCTGCAAACGTATCCAAGATGAGAAGAGATTTAGAAGAGCAGGGAGGGAATACAAAGCTGTTAATAACATATGGTTGCAGTGCTCATTTGCTGCACCTCTTAGCCAAAGACTTAAGTGTTCCAGAAATAAAGGCTAATGTTGTTGAAATTGCTAAATACTTCCGTAATAATCATTTTGCTGCAGCAGCTCTGAAAAGGATGGGTGGAACCAAGCTAACGCTCCCACAAGATGTTAGATGGAACTCTGCGGTGGACTGTTTTGAGCAGTATATCAAAAACTGGCCTATTCTGATGACACTTTGTGAACAAAATCGAGATAAAATAGATGGCACTGTCACGGCCAAAATCCTCAACATTGGGCTTAAAAGAAATGTTGAACATATGCTGAGCTTCCTGAAACCCATCTCTCAAGCTTTAAACAAAATACAGAAAAATAGCTGTTTTATTGCGGAACTGAGTGAACACTTAAAAACATAACTACACATGGACAGAATTAAATTACAAGCAGTAATGGGACAAGCACTGACTCCAGCTCATTTTTTGGCAAATATTGTCAATATCCAATATCAGGGTCAAAACCTAAGTGCTGAGGAAGAGGAGTTAGCTATGACATGGGTATCCAGCAATCATCCATCTTTAATGCCAACTATAATAAACTTCAGAGCTAAAGTGGAACCATTCAAGAAATATATGTTTGCTGAAGATATTTTAAGGAAGGTCACACCAGTAAACTGGTGGAAGTCACTTAAGCGCTTGGATTTAGAGACTGTTCAAGTAATGATTTCACTTTTAACAGCAGTAGCTTCTTCTGCAGGCGTTGAAAGAATATTCTCTACCTTTGGACTCATTCATTCTAAATTGAGAAATCGGTTGGGACCCAATAAAGCAGGAAAGCTTGTTTTTCTTTTCCAGATTATGAATAGGAACAAAGAAGAAGATGATAATGAAGATGACGACAAGCGAGCTACAGAGGACAGCAGGGACAGTAGTATTTAAGTTTTTCATGTGTCGGCTGGGCTGACAGTCTAAGTTTCTTATAATATATATATATATTTTGTTTAGCCAAATTAGTTAACAAACATGGATGTTTGTTTAAGCAAATAACTTATGCTGTAATGTTATTGTTTCAGTTGAATAAATCTATTTAAATTATTAAGGTCAGGATTATTTTTCTCCTTCCTAAGTACAACAGAACAGTGGTGTCCAAATATGAATGATTAACCCATTAAACTGGGGAGAAAAAAGTAATATAAAAAGTGATTCTAAAAATCTTCATCTACTTGCATGTTAAAGTAGCAAGAACCAATTTAGGTAGAAACTTTGATTTAAATCACTGATTTAAATCAAGCCTTACTGACTAGTAATTTAAATCGTGATTTAAATCAGTTAGATTTAAATCAAATCCACCCTGCTCGTTACTAGAGATTTCCTGAGCGCGCTCAGGGGTCCTCCGAGTATTTTTTAGTGCTCGGAGATTTAGTTTTCTTGCCACAGCTGAATGATTTACATCTGTTAGCCAGCATAAGTACATGTGGGGATTCCCTAGCAACCAGGCAACCCCCACATGTACGTATGCTGGCTAACAGATATAAATCATTCAGCTGCGGCAAGAAAACTAAATCTCCGATCACTAAAAAATACTCGGAGGACCCCTGAGCATGCTCAGGAAATCTCTAGTAACGAGTATATTCGCTCATCACTAGTGAACATCCTCTGACAATTGTGGATCTGAATGTGTTCAGAATTGGCCAATCACATTTTAACTCGTGTTAAATAAGTCTGTGCACTGCTGCCAATATGATTCTGATTAACCCATATTAAGGCTTGTGCAGACGACTGTATATTCTCTTAGCCACGAAAATTGCGCCGATTATGCAAATGACTCTGATCAAACTCTGTGTGAGTTTCATCAGAGAATCAGTATAGTGTGAGCCAATTCTCTTGGAGTAGAGAATTAGAGCACACTGTGAGGGAAAAATGGAGAATAACATTTCTCCATCTTCTCCATTGTGTCAGTGTGTGTGGAAATCAGATTGCACTCAAATGTCATCCGAGTGCAGTCCTATGATTTCCATGCACTCATTGACTCGAATGGCTAAGTGTGATCCAAATATAAAATCAAACTCTGGCATTTTGCAATGTTTTCCTCTGACAGACTGTGTGTGAGGGAAAAATCGGACATCTGCACAGCCCCATAGAATAACATTAGTCTAAGTGTGATCCAATGTTTTGGCGGATCGCACTTGGACAGGTAATACCACTGTATGCACCTGCCCTTAACCCCTTCATGACCCAGCCTATTTTGACCTTAATGACCTGGCCGTTTTTTGCAATTCTGACCAGTGTCCCTTTATGAGGTAATAACTCAAGAACGCTTCAACGGATCCTAGCGATTCTGACACAGCTTTTTCGTGACATATTGTGATAAATTAAGGTAGATAATTTTTGCCTTTATTTGTGAAAAAAACGGAATTTTGGCAAAAATTTAGAAAATTTTGCAATTTTCAAATTTTTAATTTTTATTTTGTTAAACCAGAGAGTTATGTGACACAAAATAGCTAATAAATAACATTTCCCACATGTCTACTTTACATCAGCACAATTTTGGAAACAATTTTTTTTTTTGCTAGGAAGTTATAAGGGTTAAAATTTGACCAGTGATTTCTCATTTTTACAACAAAATGTACAAAACCATTTTTTTAGGGACCACCTCACATTTGAAGTCAGTTTGAGGGGTCTATATGGCTGAAAATACCCAAAAGTGACACCATTCTAAAAACTGCACCCCTCAAGGTGCTGAAAACCACATTCAAGAAGTTTATTAACCCTTCAGGTGCTTCACAGCAGCAGAAGCAACATGGAAGGAAAAAATGAACATTTAACTTTAGTCACAAAAATGAACTTTAGCAACAATTTTTTTATTTTCCCAAGGATAAAAGGATAAACTGGACCCTGAAAGTTGTTGTACAATTTGTCCTGAGTATGCCGATACCCCATATGTGGGGGAAAATCACTGTTTGGGCGCACGACCGGGCTCGGAAGGGAAGGAGCGCCATTTTACTTTTTGAATGAAAAATTGGCCCCAATGTTTAGCGGACACAGCGTCGCGTTTGACGAGCCCCTGTGTGCTTAAAGATTGGAGCTTCCCCACAAGTGACCCCATTTTGAAAACAAGACCCCCAAAGGAACTTATCTAGATGCATAGTGAGCACTTTCAACCCCCAGGTGCTTCACAAATTGATCCGTAAAAATGAAAAAGTGCTTTTTTTCCACAAATATTCCTTTAGCATCAATTTTTTCATTTTCTCATGGGCTACAGGATAAAATGGATATTAAAATTTGTTGGGCAATTTCTCCTGAGTACTCCGATACTTCACATGTGGGGGTAAACCACTGTTTAGGCACATGGCAAGGCTCGGAAGGGAAGGAGCGCCATTTGACTATTTGAATGGAAAATTATCTCCAATCGTTAACGGTCACCATGTCGCGTTTGGAGAGTCCCTGTGTACCTAAACAGTAGAAACCCCAAACAATTGACCCCATATTGGAAACAAGACCCCCAAGGAACTTATCTAGATGTGTGGTGAGTACTTTGAACCCCCAAGTGCTTCACAGAAGTTTATAATGCAGAACCGTGAAAATAAATCATTTTCCTTTCCTCAAAATTTTTTTTTTACCCCGCAATTTTTTATTTTTACAAGGGGAACAGGTAAATTGGACTCCAAAAGTTGTTGTCCAGTTTGTTCTGAGTACGCTGATACCCCATATGTGGGGGTAAACCACTGTTTGGTTGCAGATCAGAAGGGAAGTAGTGACTTTTTGAAATGCAGACTTTGATGGAATTGTCTGCGGGTGTTATGTTACATTTGCAGAGCCCCTGATGTACCTACACAGTAGAAACCCCCACAAGTGACCCCATTTTGGAAACTAGACCCCCTAAGGAATTTATCTAGATGTGTGGTGAGCACTTTGAACCCCCAAGTGCTTCACAAAAGTTTATAACGCAGAGCCATGAAAATAAAAAAATCATTTTTTTTCCTCAAAAATGAATTTTTTTTATCCCGCAATTTTTTATTTTCACAAGGGTAACACGAGAAACTGAACCCCAATAGTTGTCCAGTTTGTCCTGAGTACGCTGATGCCCAGTATGTGGGGGTAAACCACTGTGTGGGCACACCTCGGGGCTCGGAAAGGAAGTGACGTTTTGAAATGCAGAGTTTGATGGAATGGTCTGCGGGCGTGATGTTGCGTTTGCAGAGCCCCTGATGTACCTAAACAGTAGAAACCCACCGCAAGTGACCCCATTTTGGAAACTTGACCCCCCAAGGAACTTATCTATATTCGTGGTGAGCACTTTGAACCCCCAAGTGCTTCGCAGAATTTTATAATGCATAGCTGTGAAAATAAAAAAATCGTTTTTTTTCCCCACAAAAATAATTTTTTAGCCCCCATTTTTTTATTTTTCCAAGGGTAACAGTTGAAATTAGACCCCCAAAATTGTTGTACAATTTTTCCTGAGTACGCTTATGCCCTTTTGTTTGGGTAAACCACTGTTTGGGCACACGTTGGGGCTCGGAAGGGAACGAGCACCATTTGACTTTTTGAATGCAAGATTGGCTGGAATCAATGGTGGCGCCATGTCGTGATTGGAGACCCCCTGATGTTCCTAAACAGTGGAAACCCCTCAATTCTAACTCCAACACTAACCCCAACACACCCTTAACTCTAATCCCAATTCTAACCTTAGCCGTAATCACAACCCTAACCCCAACACACCCCTAACCCTAATCCCAACACACAACCAACCCTAATCCCAACCCTAACCATAACCCTAACCACAAGCCTAACCCTAACCTCAACACACCCCTAACCCTAATCTTAACCCTAATTCCAACCCTAACCCTAATTCCAACCCTAACTCTAGTTCCAGCCCTAACCCTAAGGCTATGTGCCCACGTTGCGAATTCATGTGCGTTTTTTTCCGCACCCTTTTTGGAAAAATCCGCAGGTAAAACGCACTGCGTTTTACTTGCGGATTTCCATTGTTTTTGTGCGGATTTCACCTGCGGATTCCTATTGAGGAACAGGCGTAAAGCGTTGTGGAATCCGCACAAAGAATTGACATGTTGCGGAAAATACAACGCATCGTTTCTGCATGGTATTTTCCGCACCATGGGCACAGCGGATTTTTATTTTCCATAGGTTTACATGGTACTGTAAACGTGATAGAAATTTTGACACGAATCCGCAGTGGCTAGTCCGCTGCGGATTCGCAGCCAAATCCGCAGCCAAATCCGCACCGTGTGCACATAGCCTAATTCTAACCCTAACCCTAGCTCTAACCCTAACCCTAGTGGAAAAATAAAAATAAATATATTTTATTTATTTCATTATTTTCCCTACCTATGGGGGTGATAACGGGAGCTTTATTTACAATTTTTTTATTTTGATCACTGTGATAGGTTATATCACAGTGATCAAAATGTACCTGTAACGAATGTGCCGGCCGGCAGATTCGGTGGGCGCACCTATCGAAGATGCCGGACGGACACCGGGAGGGTCCCTGGGACTGCAGCGGTACAGGGCGGTGGGATCGGACAGCTGGGTGGGGGGCACAGGAGGGGAGAGGAAAGCAGCGTAGCACAGAACGAAGGGGAGGAAAGACTGACAGCGGTGGCAGATCGCCGCTGTCAGTCAGATCGCGGTCTCCAGCCATTGCCGATGATATTGCAGCATCGGCCATGGCTGGATTGTAATATTTCACCAAATTTCATAGGTGAAATATTACAAATTGCTCTGATTTGCTGTTGCATTTTCGACAGCCAATCAGCGATCGTAGCCACGTGGGGGCAAAGCCACCCCCCTGGGCTGAAGTACCACTCCCCCTGTCCCTGCAGATCAGGTGAAATTGGAGTTAACACTTTCACCCGATCTGCAGAGACGCGATCCCTCCATGACGCCACATAGGTGTCACAGGTCGGATTGGCACCGACTTTCATGACGCCTACGTGGCGTCACAGGTTGCGGAAGGGTTTAGTTTAGTTGTTCCAGTAAGATTTTCTTGGCATTTTACAGCAAAAGCCATGGTCTGTAAACGGCTTATAACACAGCAAATGGATCTCCGTGTTGAAACTTATCAGTCATGAGAACGCTATGAAAACCTTTCCAAAGCATTGGATTTATTATGGAACACTGTAAAGACGGTCATCAAGAAGTGGTTTCAATTTGGTTCAACAGAGACTTTACCTATGTAGAACTGGACGTTCCATTAATAAATTGATGAAAAGACGAGAAGCAAATTGGTCAGAGAGGCTGCCAAGAGTCTTTCTGCAACATTGAGAGGAATTTTAGGAACTTCCGGCACATACTGGTTGTGTACTGCAAGTGACAATCTGTATTTTTCACAAGTCTGGCCTGTGGGGTGGCAAGACGAACGCCTTTTCTTGCAAAGAGAAACATCCAAGCCTGACTATGTTTTGCGAAAAACTATTTCAAGTCTGTCAACAGCATGGGGGAAAACATTTTATGGTCGGATGAGACCAAGATTGAACTTTTTTGGTCGTAGTGCAGAAACCTAAGTTTGGCGCAAAGCCAACACTACGCAACACCAAATGAATACTATACCCACAGTGAAGCTTGGTGGGGGCAGCATTATGCTTTTGGGACTGTTTTTCTGCAGCTAGAACAGGGGCTTGAGACATGACTGTGCCATGATAGACTCCAATCTAAAAGACTCAATGCTGTCACATATTTAAAAGATACTTAAAGTATTAGTTTTAGGATGTGCATATTTATGCAACCACATTATTTTGTTCTTTGTTTCCACCCATAAATATTTCATTTTTTTTTTGAATTGCATTGTACAAACTACGGGTGATATTTAAAGGTGCAAAACGTTCTGAAATAATTCTCCTTGGTGTGAGTCTTTTTTTGTCTTCTCTAGGACAGCCTGTCGTTTTAACAGGGGTGTGGATTTTTAGATCCACTTTATGCATGTATTTTGCTAGTACTGGCACATGGGTATTACTTGTCTAAATATTTGTATTGTTTGATCATCCCACATGACATTAATTACAGTCATTAAGATGAATGCTAAAAGCGGATGCATAGATTGTATTCCTTCCATCTCCTACTGGTCCTAATAGAACAGGAACTGGAAGGAAAATGGATGTTTGCCTTTTACTGTCACCTCTTATGCTTTGTAACCATCACTTAGTTGTGTTTGTCATCCTCTCGTCTGCTTGTGATTGTTCTTGGAGTCTTCTAACATACACGGCTAGAAGGTCTTAATGATTGGCACACCATTATGGCAAGATATCTTGAGAATGCCAGCTGCCTCATTTACTATGTGACATGTACTTTATTGTGAATGCCGTGTTGCCTGAGGAGAAACCATTGGTGAATTAGCGTATATATCATCCAAGCTCATGTTTTAGTTAAAAAATTTTTTTTTGTATTGTGTGCACATACAACTTTATTAAGTGTTCCTAGACCGCACCAGGTGGGACCGTGGTTCTTGGGGCACACCAGTGTCTTGGGTGTCATTTGCCGTTACAAGATTATTCTTTTCAGTGTTTCATGTAATCATTAAATGCCCACGTCATATCCATCTTTTAGTAATTTAATAAATTTACCCAAACATTGTCAGCATATTTTACTTTTTAACGTCCATGGAGAAAAATAAGCGATATAATGTTATAATTGTGTTTAGAATTTGTCTCCCAAACCTTACTTGCAACACTGCAGTGTGTCCTAGTCTCTACATAGTAGGCGATATGGCCCGGTGGTCCCCTATCTTTTGTATCAACAAGAAAGGTCACATTTAATTAAAGAGAACAGAGATAACTTGCGTACGTCAAGCTTGAAGAATTTACTGAAAGTTCTGAAATCAAAAAGCCGATGATAAGCCACATGTCAGTCCCCAGCCACTGAATGAGTGCCGCCATATTTATTGGCCTCCGTAGAGGCTGTTAGATGCCCACCAATGACAGCGACTGGTTATTTTTTGTATTGCTTGTTCAGTCAGAGCGGCCACACCTTTATTCTCCACGTTATTTGACAGCACATATCATGTTTACCCTGGACATTGTACTGCCGAGAACGATGATTACTAAGCAGGCTTAAAAATCCTCTCTCCCAATTAATGAACATTTTGCTTGAATATCGGTTAATTGCCGATAATAGATAAACCTTGGAATGCACCTACCTGGCCTAACTGGGCCTTAACTAAATTGAACTAAGTATGGCAACTCTCATGTGACCCCTGGCATTCTTTAAGCAACAGGGTTACATAATATACATGTGCTGGATTGACACAAATCCATGGGCTGACTGAATAAGTCATGTGTGATGTTTGTGTGTGGTTAGGTATATTTAACCCTTTTTAGAACATGATTTGGCTGCCTGAAGACAATGCATAGCGTAGCTGCCTGCCTGTACACAATATATAGCATGGCTGCCTGCCTGTAGACGATGAGTAGCGTAGCTGCCTGCCTGTAGACTATGAGTAGCATACCTGCCTGCCTGTAGACGATGAGTAGCGTAGCTGCCTGCCTGTAGACAATGTGTAGCATGGCTGCCTGTCTCTAGGCGATGCGTAGCGTAGCTGCCTGCCTGTAGACAATTTGTAGCGTAGCTGCCTGCCTGTAGGCGATGTGTTGCGTGGCTTCCTGCCTGTCAGCGATGCGTAGCATGGCTGCCTGCCTGTCGGCAATTCGTAGCATTGCTGCCTGCCTGTTGGCGATGCATAGCATGGCTGCCTGTTGGCGATGCGTAGCATGGCTGCCTGCCTGTTGGCGATGCGTAACATAGCTGCCAGCCTGTAGGCGATGTGTAGCGTGGCTTCCTGCCTGTCGGCAATTCGTAGCATGGCTGCCTGCCTGTTGGCGATGCGTAGCATGTCTGCCTGCCTGTTGGCGATGCGTAGCATAGCTGCCTGCCTATAGGCGATGTGTAGCGTGGCTTCTTGCCTGTCGGCGATGTGTAGCATGGCTGCCTGCCTGTCGGCGATGCGTAGCATGGCTGCCTGCCTGTCGGCAATTTGTAGCATGGCTGCCTGCCTGTTGGCGATGCGTAGCATGGCTGCCTGCCTGTTGGCGATGCGTAGCATGGCTGCCTGACAATATATAGCATGGCTGCCTGCCTGTAGACGATGAGTAGCGTAACTGCCTGCCTGTAGACGATGAGTAGCGTAGCTGCCTGCCTGTAGACGATGAGTAGCATACCTGCCTGCCTGTAGACGATGAGTAGCGTAGCTGCCTGCCTGTACACAAAATATAGCATGGCTGCCTGCCTGTAGACGATGAGTAACATAGCTGCGTGCCTGTAGATGATGAGTAGCGTAGCTGCCTGCCTGTACACAATATATAGCATGGCTGCCTGCCTCTAGACGATTTGTAACGTAGCTGCCTGCCTGTAGACGATTTGTAGTGTAGCTGCCTGTCTCTAGGCGATGTGTAGCGTAGCTGCCTGTCTGTAGACGGAGTAGCATAGCTGCCTGCCTGTAGACGATTTGTAGTGTAGCTGGCTGCCTATAGACAATGTGTAGCATGGCTGTTTGTCTCTTGGCGATGCGTAGCCTGCCTGTAGACGATGCGTAGCGTAGCTGCCTGCCTGTAGACGATTTGCAGTGTAGCTGCCTGCCTGTAGACAATGTGTAGCATGGCTGCCTGTCTCTAGGCGATGAGTAGCGTAGCTGCCTGCCTGTAGACAATTTGTAGCGTAGGTGCCTGCCTGTAGGCAATGTGTAGCGTGGCTTCCTGCCTGTCAGCGATGCGTAGCATGGCTGCCTGCCTGTCGGCAATTCGTAGCATGGCTGCCTGCCTGTTGGCGATGCGTAGCATGGCTGCCTGCCTGTTGGCGATGCGTAGCATGGCTGCCTGCCTGTTGGCGATGCGTAGCATGGCTGCCTGCCTGTTGGCGATGCGTAGCATGGCTGCCTGCCTGTTGGCGATGCGTAGCATGGCTGCCTGCCTGTTGGCGATGCGTAGCATGGCTGCCTGCCTGTTGGCGATGCGTAGCATGGCTGCCTGCCTGTTGGCGATGCGTAGCATGGCTGCCTGCCTGTTGGCGATGCGTAGCATGGCTGCCTTCCTGTTGGCGATGCGTAGCATGGCTGCCTGCCTGTTGGGGTTGCGTAGCATGGCTGCCTGCAGGCGATGCGTAGCATGGCTGCCTGCAGGCGATGCGTAGCATGGCTGCCTGCAGGCGATGCGTAGCATGGCTGCCTGCAGGCGATGCGTAGCATGGCTGCCTGCAGGCGATGCGTAGCATGGCTGCCTGCAGGCGATGCGTAGCATGGCTGCCTGCAGGCGATGCGTAGCATGGCTGCCTGCAGGCGATGCGTAGCGTGGCTGCCTGCAGGCGATGCGTAGCGTGGCTGCCTGCAGGCGATGCGTAGCGTGGCTGCCTGCAGGCGATGCGTAGCGTGGCTGCCTGCAGGCGATGCGTAGCGTGGCTGCCTGCAGGCGATGCGTAGCGTGGCTGCCTGCAGGCGATGCGTAGCGTGGCTGCCTGCAGGCGATGCGTAGCGTGGCTGCCTGCAGGCGATGCGTAGCGTGGCTGCCTGCAGGCGATGCGTAGCGTGGCTGCCTGCAGGCGATGCGTAGCGTGGCTGCCTGCAGGCGATGCGTAGCGTGGCTGCCTGCAGGCGATGCGTAGCGTGGCTGCCTGCAGGCGATGCGTAGCGTGGCTGCCTGCAGGCGATGCGTAGCGTGGCTGCCTGCAGGCGATGCGTAGCGTGGCTGCCTGCAGGCGATGCGTAGCGTGGCTGCCTGCAGGCGATGCGTAGCGTGGCTGCCTGCAGGCGATGCGTAGCGTGGCTGCCTGCAGGCGATGCGTAGCGTGGCTGCCTGCAGGCGATGCGTAGCGTGGCTGCCTGCAGGCGATGCGTAGCGTGGCTGCCTGCAGGCGATGCGTAGCGTGGCTGCCTGCAGGCGATGCGTAGCGTGGCTGCCTGCAGGCGATGCGTAGCGTGGCTGCCTGCAGGCGATGCGTAGCGTGGCTGCCTGCAGGCGATGCGTAGCGTGGCTGCCTGCAGGCGATGCGTAGCGTGGCTGCCTGCAGGCGATGCGTAGCGTGGCTGCCTGCAGGCGATGCGTAGCGTGGCTGCCTGCAGGCGATGCGTAGCGTGGCTGCCTGCAGGCGATGCGTAGCGTGGCTGCCTGCAGGCGATGCGTAGCGTGGCTGCCTGCAGGCGATGCGTAGCGTGGCTGCCTGCAGGCGATGCGTAGCGTGGCTGCCTGCAGGCGATGCGTAGCGTGGCTGCCTGCAGGCGATGCGTAGCGTGGCTGCCTGCAGGCGATGCGTAGCGTGGCAGCCTGCAGGCGATGCGTAGCGTGGCTGCCTGCAGGCGATGCGTAGCGTGGCTTCCTGCCTGTTGGCGATGCGTAGCGTGGCTTCCTGCCTGTTGGCGATGCGTAGCGTGGCTTCCTGCCTGTTGGCGATGCGTAGCGTGGCTGGCTGCCTGTAGGCGATGCGTAGCGTGGCTGGCTGCCTGTAGGCGATGCGTAGCGTGGCTGCCTGCCTGTAGGCGATGCGTAGCGTGGCTGCCTGCCTGTAGGCGATGCGTAGCGTGGCTGCCTGCCTGTCGGCGATGCGTAGCGTGGCTGCCTGTAGACTATTTGTAGCGTAGCTGCCTGCCTGTGGGCGATGCGCAGCGTGGCTTCCTGCCTGTCGGCGATGCGTAGCGTGGCTTCCTGCCTGTAGACGATTTGTAGTGTAGCTGCTTGCCTGTCGGCGATGCGTGGCATGGACTAGAGGAGAGCCATCTCAGTGAGTACTAGAACCCAAAAAAAGGATACAAAGAACCGATCAAATAGATTTTATATGATTACAAATACCTTTATTTTGATGTTTTGGGGCAATGGTGGCAGAGAAGATGCATATGCAAGATCAAAACAATAAATATCACATCAACATATTATTACACAATCCAGCATATAATGTTGGACACCAAAAAAAGGTTACTTGATTGCAATAGGCCTTTATAACAAGTGCACCAGTGCTAGTAATAAGTTATTGTTATATAGTGCAGTATATAATGTTGGATACAGCAAACCAAAATTGCACAGGCTAATATAAAGTGCACTGGTGCTAAACATTCGTTGTTGGTACAAAAGAATATAATCCTCACATTGATGCTGGAAAAAGGGCTAAATATTTAAATACAGGTATATGATTTGGAAAAAGTCCATCAAAACCCTGTAAAACATAAATGTATTCAGACATTGATACAAATTAGAAGACACAAAAAGAGCACAGCGAGGTCAAAAATACTCTTGTAAAGAAGTCACAGTAAATGAGCAAGTGCTAGTCAAAAAATGAAAACAAATACAGGGTATTTAGTTAATACGTTTTTTTGCAAAAAAAAAAAAAGTATATTAAGCTGCTCCTCCAATCGCCAAGGTATACCCATAATAGAGCAGTCCTATCTAATGTATATAATCCCTATCTGATGTATTTAAAAAGAAATTAGTATTGGGTGCCAACCTCTGCTTTCCTGGGGGAAATCCTCCTTTTCCATACACTCGTTCTGTCTTTCCCATTCTGTCGGACGTGCTGCCCCTGAGCGCGTGTGCACAGTTCCCTATGAGGCGGCTGGCTCGGTGTGCTGGTTGCAGCCTTCTTTAGGCCCCAGGTTCTCGATCTCCTTGAGAACTCATCCTCTTAGGGTGGAATTGATGGCTCTTCAGATGTAAATAACAGCAGTTTGTCTGCTAACATTGTCAAGAAGTGGGAAGCATAAATTTCAGCTTCTGTGCATATATTGAGCACCCTTTGGGATAATGGCTCAAGCTGCTGAAGGAAAAAAAAAACCAAATTAATTTACACTCGGTGTAGGTAGCGAGCCTTTTCAGACAAATTGAATTGAGGTAAAGGCCTCTTTGCTGCACCTTGAAATTCGCACTGACATACATGCTAGGATTTGATTATGAGATGCTTGAAGGCATACAGCTTGTTGATTATTAAAGCACGAAAACAGAATGGCAATCCGTAAAGATGTGATTTCCCAAAGTGTGTTTGTTTCCAGTATAATCGGGACTTGCCATTTACATCTCCAACATCTGTATGCAAGCTGATTTATTTATTTTTTTACTTTTAATGATTCTATCTGGTGACATTTATTATCACTGGATAAATGACTCTAGTAAAAAAAAAAAATGTAATCTTTATCCTAGGAGTGATGTAAGCTGTGAGGCTGGAAACAAAGTATCTAACTTTAATTTCATACGTCTGCCTTTATAAGGAAATTGTCATTACATTGACAGTATATGCCTTATCTTTTACACTTGACGATGGCATTTATTGATCATGTGATCGGACCAGTGCACATGACCTGAAAGGCCTGGCGTCCATGTTGGTTTGATATCAGCTTCTGTCATGGGTGTAGGAGGTCATATTATTGTATTTTGTCTTATTGGTCGCCTTATACGTAGTCTGGTCCTTTCTCTGGCAGCATATGGATGCGAAACCTGGATGATGAAACAAGACAGAAGAAGAATCAACACCTTATAAACATGATGCTGGCGATGGATGTTTTGAACACCATGGATGACAACAAGAACAAACAAATACATTTTGGAACGAATCAAGCCGGACATGTCACACGAAGCAATGATCACCAAGCTATGACTTGCCTACCTGGGACAACACATAAGAAGAGAGCAATCACTGGATAAGGACATTATGGTCAGAAGAATAGAAGGAACACGGTGAAGAGAAAGACCAGCAAGCCGATGGCTTCATATTATGAAGATAACAGCGGAGACGACCCTGGTGGACCGATCGATCTCCCTATAGACTTTTCATACATCAAGTCTCTATGGCTTGAGATCGAGCAAAGGGCTATTAATTATAACAATAATTGATCGCCTATTAAATGCTATGTATATCATTTAACCAGCATGAGAGGAACCTCTGGATGAAGCTTTCAAAGCGAAACATGCATCAAATGTAAGGATGCCTTGCTCCTTGCTGTTTTACACTATAACATTTTGTGTTATTGTGGAAACCCATTGATTATATACATGCTTCAAGGTGGGTGGCACCTGTTTTCTGCTGATATCAGCCTTTTGGGGGCTTATTTTGCAGTTGGTAAAAGGTTCTTTTACATGGAATGGTGTAGACTAATTTACTGGCCTCTCGTTTGACTGAAAATGATCCTGCCGTTCACTATTGAAGCACTTAGAGAACATGTGAGCAGGATATTTGACCCTTAAATAAATGCATGAGTGTAAAGCCCCTTTAATGCCCATTGCATTCATACCTTGCTTTATAGCTTTTTTTGGGGCGTTTGAGAAATCCTTCTCTGAACTTTTAATTGCCGGCATTGTGAGTCGTCCTAGGGGTACTCCGTACCGGGTCCTGCTGTTCACAGGGGGATGTCACGGTGGCTGACCCGGTCAGTGGCCCTCGGCGCCCATGTAAAAGGGGAAGGTCTTTAAAGGGATAAAGGTTATGTTCATGACGCCACTTATGGCATTCGGTCAGGGTGACCGACGCTGCTTTAAGGGGCCCGCTGGGGTGATGTTATGGCAGCTAGATGGTATATCTTCCCACAGGTGAAGTATATCCCTAGGGCTCCCGGTGTGTAGATGGTGGTGGTATGGTGAGAGGTGTAGAGAAGAACGAGGACACAGGTTTGCAGTCTCCTTACCTTGTTTACTGTTAGTTTCAGCAGCCACAGTCCAGGGCACCAGACCTAAGGGCAGGCAGAGTCCGGCCGGTGCGGAGGCAAGTCCAGAGTCTCCGTATCTAGGTGGAGAATAGAAGCCTTTCTTTGTGCTGTAGTGGTGTAGTCCCTTACTGCTAAAGGTACCTTCACACATAACGATATTGTTAACGATATCGTTGCTTTTTGTGACGTAGCAACTATATAGTTAATAAAATCGTTATGTGTGACAGCGACCAACGATCAGGCCCCTGCTGGGAGATCGTTGGTCGCTGAAGAAAGTCCAGAACTTTATTTCGTCGCTGGATCTCCCGTGGACATCGCTGGCGTGTGTGACACCGATCCAGCGATGTCTTCACTGGTAACCAGGGTAAACATCGGGTAACTAAGCGCAGGGCCGCGCTTAGTAACCCGATGTTTACCCTGGTTACCATCCTAAAAGTAAAAAAAACAAACAGTACATACTTACCTAACGCTGTCTGTCCTCCAGCGCTGTGCTCTGCACTCCTCCTGTACTGGCTGTGAGCGTCGGTCAGCCGGAAAGCAGAGCGGTGACGTCACCGCTCTGCTTTCCGGCAGCTGTGCTCACACAGACAGTACAGGAGGAGTGCAGAGCACAGTGCTGGAGGACAGACAGCGTTAGGTAAGTATGTACTGTTTGTTTTTTTTACTTTTAGGATGGTAACCAGGGTAAACATCGGGTTACTAAGCGCGGCCCTGCGCTTAGTTACCCGATGTTTACCCTGGTTACCGGCAACGTTGGTCGCTGGAGAGCGGTCTGTGTGACAGCTCTCCAGCGACCAAACAGCGACGCTGCAGCGATCCGGATCGTTGTCGGTATCGCTGCAGCGTCGCTTAATGTGAAGGGGCCTTAAGCTTCACATAAGGTCCTCACAGATGTTCTCTCTCTCTCTCTCTCTCTCTCTCTCTCTCTCTCTGTCCCCCAGATAGGATAGGACAAAACCCTTATGACTGGTGACTTGAGCCTGTTTATAGGATGTCTTAGATGATCCGGCTCTGTTGGGTGTCACCATGCCTCCTGGGTGTGGGTTCGGACAGGTAACGTGCAATTAGCTGTCCTGCCGGTCTCTGATGTAAGGCGTGGAGGTCCTCACAACCTCAGTGTTCTGGCTACCGGTGTTTCTGCGCCTCAGAAGGAGGCAGTCTGCTAAGGGCTGGTCCCCTTCTGGTATCCACTCCTGTGCTTCCTCTCCTGCACGCTCGCTGCAATCTATTCTGCCTTCAAAATGTCTTTCTGGGAGCTGCAGCTGTGGGGGCATGTACAGCTCCATTGACCCCTCTGTCCTCCTTAGACGGATGTCTGTAACCAACCTTCCCTACAGACTACCAGTTATCAGTTATATATGTGTGTGTGTGTATATATATATATATACACACACACACACACACACACACACACACACACACACACACACACACACACACACACACACACACACACATACACATATATATATATAGTAGTCTGTAGGGATAGTTAGTCACAGACATCCGTCTGAGGAGGACAGGGTTTCAATGGAGCTGTACATGCCCCCATAGCTGCAGCTCCCAGAACCCGGAAAGACATTTTGAAGGCAGAATAGATATATATATATATATCACCTAGTAAATAGGATCAAAATCTCCCCCTGGTGGCCTGGAGTGTGACTGTGTTACATTATCCTTTCTTGCCTCCAAACGTAACATCACTCTCCGTGGGAGGAAAGCAATGCTACTGTGACTGGGGTACCACACTTGCACTTCCATCTCCTCTGTGTTGCTCTCTCTCTCTCCCTCTGACAGGTTACTCTTCTCCCAGTGACAGGTCCCCCCCTGCTCAGGTGCTGTCATTGCCCGGGTTTGTCCCATCATCAGGCGTATGCACAATAGGCTTCTAATGATGTTGTGAGACTGATGGTCTGGCTCCCGCAATGTCTTGATGATCTTACTGCGTGTCATCTCAGCAAAACCACGCAGACATGTCCGATATTGATCTGAGTGTCGGACCAAAATCTGAATACAAGTTCATGGGGCAGAGAAAACTCTGAGAGCATTTGGATGTCGTCCTGCCGTCCGTGTGCTGCTGGTTTTTACTGACCGATAGGTGGCGGGAGGTGGGGACATTTCTTTTTTTTTTCTCCGTTATTTGTGAAAAATATTGATTAACTCTGTCCCTTTTTTCTCTTACATTAAAACAAATCTGATGTGTGAATGAGGCCTTAGTTTCAATTTTGCTTCTCTTCTTTATCTTTTTCTTTTGTAACTAATGTTTGAGTCCACTCCAATCCAATACGTGCAAAGTCCTTCATCTGTGAAACGTATTCTTTATAACAAGCCTTTTGTCTTTTCCTTGTTGAATTATCAGCACAGATATGTCATGGATCCAGAAAATGCATTAAGTGACATTAGAAAGTTTACCGCTATGGAAACATTTGCAGTCACAAGGACTAATACATGGCCTTTACTAAGCGGGTGAGGGGCCTTCCGTGCCCTACATATTGTTGGCATCTGAGGCTGTATTGTCGCTTAGAAGGTTATTATTCCTGATGATTGTTCTGCACGTCACTGCGGAGTAATACACAGGCCGGAACAATTTGTTCTATGAAACCTTTCCCAATCTTTTGTGAGGTTATCTGTGCGCTTCACACTGAAGGTTGCACTTTACACTTACGTTACAAAATAATATTTTGACGTTTAAGACTTACTAACCAGTTCACGTCCCGAGTACAGCAACGCATTGTGTTACGTTACTTTATTATAATGTTCATGATTTCTGTAAAATATTTCCGGGAATTGTAGCTGAGGCCCTTTACAACTTGTAGACTGGCCTGAAGAAAGGGTGTTACAGAGGATTTCTAAGGGGTAAGGTTTCTCCTTGTGGAGAAAGTCAGACCTGGCATGTCAGAGGAGTGAGGAGACTTATAGGCCATGCATGCTCCTCTGGGAAATTAAATACCGGTAGGCAAATTGTCAGCAGGATTTCTGTAACACATCCTCTGCTGCTATTCAGCAGCCTACAGGGTTTGTTAGAGTAGCACCATGGACAGCAGCTTCCCGGCCAGGGACGGCTGAGGGTGTCAGACTCTGTCCGGTCTCCTAAGTGCTGGAAGCGTTACATTGGCACTTACATTCTAAAACACCAAAGCAGAGTAGAACTGCTTTTATAGTGAAAGACCATGAAGGATCATACTTAATAACACTCTTACATTATGATCGTTCAGTGCCGATCACCCGATGACCGAGCAAAACGCTTTCATCGGGTAAAATAATCTATTCCTGCAATGCAAAAGATCATTGTTCTCGGTGGTGCAGAGCAGTGGGAAGAATGCACCGATACAGGGCTCCTGCGGTTTTCAGTTACTGTTATATTTCCACTAGCTATTGAACCCGTTCTACGCCCGGGTGGCGAGCATTTATATTGGTATATGGTCTCCATCCTGGTATGTGCTGCTCCATCCTGCGTCCCCATCCTGTCATGTGCTGCTCCCATCCTGCGCCCCCATCCTGTCATGTGCTGCACCCATCCTGCGCCTTCATCCTGTCATGTGCTGCTCCCATCCTGCGCCCCCATCCTGTCATGTGCTGCACCCATCCTGCGTCCCCATCCTGTCATGTGCTGCTCCCATCCTGCGCCTCCATTCTGACATGTGCTGCACCCATCCTGTGCCTCCATTCTGACATGTGCTGCTCCCATCCTGCGCCACCATTCTTTAATTTGCTGCTCCCATCCATATGCCCCATACGCTGCTCCATAAAGGTTTATGGCCCCCATAAGATGCTCCATAGTATATGCCCCGTACGCTGTTCCATAAAGGTTTATGGCCCCCATAAGATGCTCCATGGTATATGCCCCCGTACACTGCTCCATTATGGTTTATGACCCCCATAAGATGCTCCATTGTATATGCCCCCGTACACTGCTCCATTATGGTTTATTGGCCCATAAGATGCTCCATTGTATATGCCCCCATACACTGCTTCATTATGGTTTATGGCCCCATAAGATGCTCCATTGTATATGCCCCCGTACACTGCTCCATTATGGTTTATGGCCCCATAAGATGCTCCATTGTATGTGCCCCCGTACACTGCTCCATTATGGTTTATGGCCCCCATAAGATGCTCCATTGTATATGCCCCCGTACACTGCTCCATTATGGTTTATGGCCCCATAAGATGTTCCATGGTATATGCCCCCGTACACTGCTCCATTATGGTTTATGGCCCCATAAGATGCTCCATTGTATATACCCCCGTACACTGCTCCATTATGGTTTATGGCTCCATAAGATGCTCCATATTATATGCCCCCGTACACTACTCCATAAAGATTTATGGACCCCATAAGATGCTCCATTGTATATGCCCCCGTACACTGCTTCATTATGGTTTATGGCCCCCATAAGATGCTCCATGGTATATGCCCCCGTACACTGCTCCATTATGGTTTATGGCCCCGTAAGATGCTCCATAGTGTATGCCCCCGTACACTGCTCCATTATGGTTTATGGCCCCATAAGATGCTCCATAGTGTATGCCCCCGTACACTGGTCCATTATGGTTTATGGCCCCGTAAGATGCTCCATTGTATATGCCCCCGTACACTGCTCCATTATGGTTTATGGCCCCATAAGATGCTCCATTGTATATGCCCCCGTACACTGCTCCATTATGGTTTATGGCCCCATAAGATGCTCCATAGTGTATGCCCCCGTACACTGGTCCATTATGGTTTATGGCCCCGTAAGATGCTCCATAGTGTATGCCCCCGTACACTGCTCCATTATGGTTTATGGCCCCATAAGATGCTCCATAGTGTATGCCCCCGTACACTGGTCCATTATGGTTTATGGCCCCATAAGATGCTCCATTGTATATGCCCCCGTACACTGCTCCATTATGGTTTATGGCCCCATAAGATGCTCCATTGTATATGCCCCGTACGCTGCTGCAATATATGAAAAAAAAAATACCATACTCGTCTATCGTCGCTGGGCGCCGAGTGCTGGGGGGCCTGAGCAGGCGGGGACACCGGCGCGCTGTGGGGGTCAGGTGCCGGTATCGCCGCTAGTTCAGGCCCCCCAGCACTTTCTATATTCACCTGGCCCTGATCCAGCGCTGCGCGCCGCCATCTTCCTGCTCCTCTGGCTGTGACTGGTCAGTCAGAGGGCGGCACCGGCGCGCATTAAGCGCGTCATCGCGCCCTCTTGAACTGAACGTCACAGGCAGAGGACCCGGAAGATGGCGGTGCGCAGCGGTGGAACGGGGCCAGGTGAATATAGCCGATACTTACCCTCGTGGCGGTCCCTGCTTCTCTGTTGGAGATCGCGGTGTGCGTTCAGTGTTTACGCATACCGCGATCTCCTGGGAGAGTCACTCTGTGTCTCCCAGCGTTATATATAGATGTGTGAATGCAGCCTCGTTGTTATTAAAAATTCGGTTTATTTCGGTAGTTTTATTTTCTTTGCAAATGATGCGCATTCTGGGTCTAATGTAGGTGGAGACATTGGTGATAATGTGTCAGTTGCCCCCATCTAGTAAGGCCTGTTTCACACCACTTTTTTAATAGCCTCACGTTTTTCTATAATTAAGAAAAAAAATCTGTTGTAAAACTGATTCAAGCTAATGCAAGTGTGTCCATTTTTTGAATCAATGTGCATTGTGTCTTGGGAAAACTGCGCCACGCCTGATGTCCCTAACATGTCTGGTTAGAGGGAAGAGGGGTCACGCGGTTCGATCTCCCCACTTTCACAAACGTGACTTTTCTCCCCCCTGAGGATATGTAATGTCAGATTGTCACAGTTTTATACAGACACTACCTGTCCACACGCGCACAGGGAGTGAGAGGGTGTGGCACAACACTTGCTCACAACCCTGACAGGCTGAGAAGCCCCTCTCACTAGCACCAGTGAAACAGAGCGCTGTCAGGCCTGTAGAATTGCCACCAGATCCTCATAACTCAGGTACATTTAGGGTATGTTTCCAGGTTCAGGAAACGCAGCGTGTTTGACGCTGCTTAGAGCCGCAGCGTCAAACACGCAGCGTCCAGATGTTACAGCATAGTGGAGGGGATTTCATGAAATCCCGTCTCCACTATGCAGTAAAACACGCAGGCGGCAGACCCGCGTAAACGGACATGCGGTGCGTCTTTTCAGAACGCAGCATGTCTGTTTACAATGTGGCGATGCTCCGTCGCCGCACTGTAAATGTACCATAGACTATCCTTAGGTGCTGTAAAACCGCATCCAATGATGTCCCATGTGTAGTAACTGCGTAAACGCAGCTTACTACACATGTCTGCCGGCTCACCTGTCCCGCCGCCGGAAGTCCCTCGTCCACTGCAGTTCTCGCGATAACTTATGTTATTGCGAGAACTGCTGGGCACGTGACCGGGGGTTATCTCCGGTCACTAGTCTGGTTCTCACAAACAGCTGACCAGCTGATTGTGAGAACGCTGCAGTCTAGGTGATCGCTGGAGAGTTATCTCCAGTGATCATCTATAGGCTCTACTACATCTGGATGTCAGGCATCCAGATGTAGCAGAGCCGGACTCGTCTAGACTGTGTGCACATATAACATACACCATGTGACATGCACCATGCGACATACCAGGGCTATGGAGTCGGTAAGCCACAGTTGCGACTCCGACTCCTGGATTTTATCAAGTTCCGGCTCCGACTCCTTCATAAATGGCCAATTCGTAACAATAAATTTACTGTTGTCAAATATTAATATCGTGCTTATTCAGTTTCTCACCATCATATAAGTAATCAGACCACTTAGAGCAAAAACTATATTTATTAGAATACAATTAGAATATAGCAAATAACTTTTATAAACTCTTGTAAGTAAATATGCAATAAACACTGTTATGCAGTTAATAAGAAGAAATCTATAAATTTGTCCTCAGAAAAAGTATTGCCTCTGTCAGATCCTCCTTCATGGATGCCCTCAAATCTGATCTAATCATTTTGAGAGCAGAGAACAACCTCTCTACACTAACTTGGGTTGGTGGCAAAGCAGTAACCACTCGGGCAACATCTCTGACAATGTCAGTATACAGAGGAATCACTTGTTGCACTGTTATTTTTGATGAACAGTCAAATTTCTCAATTTCTTTTAGTGCACATGAAAAATTCTGCTGAAATGTACTGGCTGTGTTCTTTGATTTTCATTTTCACTTTCAGTTTCATACATTGTAAGTAGTGGGGTTGTGGCAGCATGAGGTTAACCAAGTATAAGATTAGATAAAGGCAGTGGAGAACAGTGACACACAAGAAGTAAGGGTACCGTCACACTGAAACGACGCTGCAGCGATACGACAACGATGCCGATCGCTGCAGCGTCGCTGGAGAGCTGTCACACAGACCGCTCTCCAGCGACCAACAATCCCGAAGTCCCCTGGTAACCAGGGTAAACATCAGGTTACTAAGCGCAGGGCCGCGCTTAGTAACCCGATGTTTACCCTGGTTACCAGCGTAAACGTAAAAAAAACAAACATTACATACTTACATTCCGTGTCTGTCCTCCGGCGCTGTGCTCTCCTCTGCACTGTCAGCGCCGGTCAGCCGTAAAGCAGAGCGGTGACGTCACCGCTGTGCTTTCTGGCTGGCCGGCGCTGACACAGGATGCAGGAGGAGTGCAGAGAAGCACAGCGCCAGGGACGGACAGCTGAAGGTAAGTATGTAGTGTTTGTTTTTTTAACGTTTGCGCTGGTAACCAGGGTAAACATCGGGTTACTAAGCGTGGCCCTGCGCTTAGTAACCCGATGTTTACCCTGGTTACCAGTGAAGACATCGCTGAATCGGCGTCACACACGCCGATTCAGCGATGTCAGCGGGAGATCCACCGACTAAATAAAGTTTCAGACGATCTGCTACGACGTACGATTTTCAGCGGAGTCCCTGATCGCAGTAGCGCGTCAGACACTGCAGCGCTAGAACATGCAAACTTGAAAAACGAAATTTGAACTGCATTACTGCACTAGAAATATGAAAAATGAGAGCGTTTAGCGCATAAAAATGGCCAATTTTATGTGTACCTGGTAGCCCCTTTACGGCATCTCTCTTATACCAGGTCCTACACTTGCCTTACCTCAATGAGAATAAACGTCTCCATCTGAATGGGTACATGTGAAACCTCTTCCTAGACTAAAATTCTCTCTCTCTGTGGAGGGGTATTGGACCTGAGAGAGAGAGAGAGAATTTTAGTCTAGTTCCCCCTATTTTTATAGCCAGTAAAGGCTACGCAGACAGCTGCGGGCTGATCTTTATAGCCTGGGAAGTTCCATGGGTATTAACCCCTTCCCAGGCTACAAACATCAGTCCCCAGGCACTGGCTTTCCCTCTCTGGCACAGAAAATTGTGCAGGAGCCCACGCCATTTTTCCCCCCAATTTTTTGTTTTTTAAATTAAACATTGCGTTTAAGGCCGGGGTTAATACCTGGCACTGCCGTGGGCACGCAGGACCGGAGCGTTCAGCTGCATAGAAATACATGTGTGACGCCCAGGAGACCGGGATACCCAGCACCGGACCAATGGAGTCTGTCTCTTGAGGGGGATGTCACGGGTGGCTTGACCCGGTGCTGTGGCCTCAGGCAATGCACAGTGTAAGGGGTATCATGAGGGGATAGGCACTTACTTGATCAGCAGCAGGTTCTCCCAGCGGTGACGATCCTGATCCTGGATAGATGGCTATTGTCCAAATGAAAGACTGAGGCACTGAAACGTTTAACCAGTTTACTTTAACATAAAAGGATTTACAACCAGTCCTGTCACCGGAGTCTGTATGGGAACTCTGAGTTACTTTGACCCTGCCGGGGTCTTCGCCTCTTATTGTGCGCAATTTCTGTGTGGCCCTGCTGCTGTATGTGAACTGGCTGCCGGCCCAATCTGTCCCCTCCGGGTCCTGGTTCGACGGGCAACCCGAGTCCTTTTATCGGTTTACCCCCTCTGGGAGTACCGCTGAACTCTGTGTCTGTTGCTGCATCCGACCCTAGTGAAGCTGATATCACCTCACGTTTTTCCGGTTGCTGTATTATATATAATGAATACAGCCACGGATCCGGTATCCGTCTTTGCGCCTGTTCTGGGTAGTGATTAATGCTACCCGGTTCTCACAATGTCCTTTTTCTCTATCCCTCTTCTCCTCAGGCCGGTGATTTAGGCCTGGTAACAGTCACAGGGCTGTTAGAGATTCAACTGTATGACCTCTCACTATCAGCTCCTTGGCCCAACTGCCATTTCTTCTCTCAGACCAGAATGGATCAAGGGGAGTCTCTGGAGCTCCCCCTTCTGGCCGGAGGTGGTAGTGCAGTCTTGCTATTTTAGTATTTGTACTTACTGTCAGTAACTATTTTTGTGGCAAATACCCCTAGGGGTGCCACACATGCATCCGCACTCTGTTCAGCTGCACTCTCCACTCCTAAGTGCCGGTGGCAGTGCCAGGTATTGAAGTGAGAGACTTGTGTGAGTTTCTCGCGAGTGTGACCCCGGCCTAACGCAGATTTCGTGTGTGTCTTTATTTAAGGCCGGGATCACACATGCGTGAAACTCGGACGAGTCTCGCATCTTAATACCCGACACTGGCGCCAGCACTCGGGAGCGGAGCGTGCAGCTGCATAGAAATACATGCAGCTGCACGCTCCGCTCCCGAGTGCCAGCGGCAGTGCCGGGTATTAAAATGCGAGACTCGTCCGAGTTTCTCGCTTGTGTGATCCATCTATCATATCTATTCTATCTATTTATCTATCTATCTATCGTATCATCTATCGTCTCTATCAATCATCTATTTATCTATTATCTATCTATCGTATCTATCAATTATATATTTATCTATTGTCTATCTATTATCTATCTTTCGATATATATCTATCGATATATCTATCTATAGATATATTTATAGATAGATATATCGATAGATACGACAGATGGATACAATAGATAGATACGACAGATGGATGCAATAGATGGATATGATAGAAAGATATCTATCGTAACTATCGTATCTATCTATCTATCGTTCGTATCTGTCGCATCTATCTATTTTTATATATTCTTTAATGGAGTATGTAAATGAAGAGGTTGGACAAGAAATGACATCACAATTTTTTTTTTTTTATATATCTTTATTGAGCTTACAAAAACACACAAATCTGCATGAAAAACGCAGGTGACCTGCCAGTGACCTCAGGTGCAGATTTGGGCAGATTTTACCTGTCTCAAATCCTGATCAAATCCTGATTCAATCCTGAACGTGGAAACATACCCTAACGGGATTATATCATACCAGAATCCAGCCTGATAGCATGTTAAACTAAGAATACAGACTTACGGATTCGTGAATAGAGCAGCCCAAGCCGAGATATTTAAGCGCTCTAAGAGCACACTAGATAAAACACTATATCCACAATGGACGGTGGTCAGAAAAGTAAATACCTGTGGTAGTACCAAAAATATAAGCAGATGAAAAAAAAAAAAAAGTCAGTTACCAGCTTGATTTTAGACCTTGGTACTGGCAGCCACATGGGAGGTGTGGAGTGTGGGGTGCCAGCAGTTTCCTGATTCTTCCAACACTATGCATAGCGTGACCTCCCTTAGAAGTGAACGAGGGCTACAATCAGTCACTCCCTTTCCCACCCCCGAGATTGTCCTGGTTTCCCTCCCATTAAGGCTGATAGCTGAAACTCCAAAATCAATGATGGATCATAACTCAACAGAACATTATAGGGAGGCAGCTTTGATGCAATCGGGTCCGTCTGGCCCCCCGTTATGCTTGGACACCAAACACCGCTTCGCTACCATACTTCTACTTGTTTTCCACGTTACTCCTCATCCCGGGGTGCTAGAACAGGGCAAGACTCAAGTGGGCGCTTGGCCCTTTCCCGAGATCTCTAAAATGTAACTGGTATACGGCTAGGGATGTGCAATAACTCCATAACTCCTAATGAAATTCCAGCTCCCATTTGTCTCGGATTTTTTTGAACCAGTTAAGCAGCTTGTGCTCCCAGCAGGGGTTTGTCCTGCAGAAAGGACTTGGTATCATCTAGGCCAGGGGTCCCCAACTCCAGGCCTCGAGGGCCGCCAACAGTGCAGGTTTTCAGGATTTCTTTAGTATTGCATCGGTGATAATGTGATCATCTGCACAGGTGATGATTCCAACCTCTGTGCAATACTAAGGAAATCCTGAAAACGTGCACTGTTGGCGGCCCTCGAGGCCTGGAGTTGGGGACCACTGATCTAGGCTGCTAGGGGTGTGGGTTTTTGGGAGCTGTGCCACAGCCAGGTGCTCTCTCGGCTTCCCACTTTGAAGGAGGTCTATAATCTCAGATGGATATGATAGTTGATTGGCATGAAATTATTTCCCTCATATTCGTCTTTCGTCAGTTTTCCAAACCTTACCAATGGATATGTCAGATGCACTGTGTCACAAGATGGTTGTTGGAAGCCGGCCTAAGGCCAGCAGCTTTGACTGCACAGTGTGAATGGTGTCCAGTGGATGTGACTTCTTTTCTTCTTCCACTACTGCTCTATATCCTTTCAACAAATTAGACCCATGACTGCTGCTTATAAAAAGCATTTTCCATTGCCGTCAATTGGTTCCTATGCGACCATTTACCCTAAAGAACTAGAATTGTAAGTTTCTTTTGGACCTGGGCATGTAAAGTGCTCTCAGATCAGGTAGGAAACAGCGATTTTCGGCAGTAATGAAACATTGATTTGGATGCATCTGACGAAGGCTAGACAGATAATAATTAAAGGGAATGTTCAATAACACAGTAACCTGCAGATATGGGGTTAATGTGCAGGTTCATAGCGTTCTGATGGAAAGCCCCGCTGCCAGGAGGAAATTAACCTATTCCCTCTGCACTACTTCGTGTACAGAGAACAGCGGCTGTAGCCGCTGCCGACACTGACTGCCAGCAGCTCGGCATTAGGGTTCGCCGGCACTGGCGTATAAATCAGCCCCGTTCTCATCCAGTAGGAGTGGGATGATTTTTTTCTCACTTGTCATCTGGGTGCTGTCTGTTGTTTTTTTTTTTTTTTTTTTACTCGGCAGCTGTTAAAATCTTTTACAGGATCACTTACAGTTTCCTATGTTACAGAATTGTAATTTATCTCTAAAAATCACATATACTGATGGTCCTTATGTTGTGCGGTTTTTTTTCTCGCACTGTCCATAATCGGAGTGGAATAGCAGCATGCTCTGATTTTTCCGCATGCCGAATACAGTTGAGAAAAAATGCACAGATCTGTACGGCCTCGTTGACTATCATTGAGAACAATCTTTTATCGGCTTGCACTCATCCGATTTATACACGAGTGTGAGCGAGCAGTGGGGCGAGGAGTGGTTCTGCAGGTTCATAAAGATATTTTTCAGGTTCCCTTTTTATAATAATACTTTTTCTATAGCACAAACATATTCCATAGTGCTGTACAATTTAGGATAGGAGAACCTCGGGTTAAATAAATCTTTGTAAGTAATCAATAGAATCCTGCAGACCCAGAAGTGCAGATCTAGGGACGGGACTGGGTACGCACTGCCTCCAGAGCAGCGTTCATGTCACAAGTGCGGATCTAGGGTCAGGACCGGGCGTGCACTGCCTCCAGAGCAGCATTCATGTCACAAGTGTGGATCTAGGGTCAGGACCGGGTGTGCACTGCCTCCAGAGCAGCATTCATGTCACAAGAGCTGATCTAGGGTCAGGACCAGGTACGCACTGCCTCCAGAGGAGTGTTCATGTCACAAGTGTGGATCTAGGGTCAGGACCAGGTACGCAGTGCCTCCAAAGCAGCATTTATGTCACAAGAGCTGATCTAGGGTCAGGACCAGGTACGCACTGCCTCCAGAGGAGTGTTCATGTCACAAGTGTGGATCTAGGGTCAGGACCAGGTACGCACTGCCTCCAAAGCAGCATTCATGTCACAAGTGCGGATCTAGGGTCAGGACCGGGTGTGCACTGCCTCCAGAGGAGCATTCATGTCACAAGTGCGGATCTAGGGTCAGGACCGGGAGTGCACTGCCTCCAGAGGAGCGTTCATGTCACAAGTGCGGATCTAGGGTTAGGACCGGGTACGCACTGCCTCCAGAACAGCATTCATGTCGCAAGTGTGGATCTAGGGTCAGGACCGCGTGTGCACTGCCTCCAAAGCAGCATTCATGTCACAAGCGTTGATCTAGGGTCAGGACCGGGTACGCACTGACTCCAGAGCAGCATTCATGTCACAAGTGTTGATGTAGGGTCAGGACCGGGTAGGCACTGCCTCCAGAGCAGCATTCATGTCACAAGTGTTGATCTAGGGTCAGGACCGGGTACGCACTGCCTCCAGAGCAGCGTTCATGTCACAAGTGTGGATCTAGGGTCAGGACCGGGTGTGGAGCGTTCATGTCACAGGCGGTGGGTCTCCACATCCCACTGCAGATATTGTCTACAGCAGATGGCCTGGAGGAGTAAGGTGCGATATTCAGATACTGGTGCAGACACTGGCAAGGACCGAAATTCTTCAAAAGTTTTCTTTTTCTTTTTTTGCAAACTTTATTTTGAAATACTGCAGACTTATTCAGACTATTAGCTCCTTTGTAGTCTATGGAGAACCCCACAAATATTCCTTAGCAAGTACGCAAAAAAAACCTGAACAATGTGCTCTGCAAGGACTTGTCTGCTGCCGTTTTCCACAATTAAGTCCTATGGCAATTGTAACCGACGCGGAGAGGCCACAAGTCCACAGTTTATCCTCAGTGGTAAAATGGCTAGCAGTTTGTGTGTTTTTTTTCTTTTTATCCCATCCCCTGCTGTGCCATGGTTTAGTTTTTCTTTCCCTGTCGGCCCCTTTATGCTGAGCTGTTAAATATGCTTATTTTGCACATTTATTTAATCAGGACTATTCACCAGGTGCGTTACTCTTAAAGAAAAATGTCATGTTATTCTCATAAAAAAAGTAGTGTTTTATTGAATTGTCCACAGAAAAACCACATTGCAGCAAAACATAAAAATAGATGAAATAGTTACGAACAGATTGTCCATGTGTAAATATTAGCGCTTGTTACTCATCTTTCCCAAGGTTCTGAATGGTAAAACCCATCTGTCTGTGTGAACTCTGAAGTCATCCTGGCTACCAGCTGTTGCTTCCTTGTGTGACTTGTCTGATGTCCATGGAGAATGATGGTGAAGGCAGGAGGTGGCAGCTCCCACGTGACAAAAAGCCCCCCACCCTCCTAGGAGACGTTATTTATATGTCCCACAGACCACGTGTTCCCTTTATATATGGTGTTGACTTATATATATATATATATATATATATATATATATATATATATATATATATATATAGCTTTTGTAATGTCAGCAAGAAGCAATGTGCTCAGTACAGAATAAGAATAATTCAATTAATTAATATTTAACATGAGCGGATGGGACCATGTTTGCTGCATGTTTTGCCGCTCTGCATTAGCGGCTTCAATATTTTCTGTCTTACGTGTCTGAGTGTTTTATTCTCTTTCTGTGTATAAAAGGAAATAAACCAAATACCTGTTAAATGTTAGAACCCTGTAAAGTGTTATTACTGCAGTGTAAATGGAGTTATTGCTCCGTGTAAAGTCTTTAGCTCTGTATATATTTCCTCACGTCGGCGATTCTCTATGTGCTGTAAATGTGTCCTTGTTACATGTTGACGCTGCTAATTGTATAGTTATGTGGTATTATTTTTTCTCTTTCAGTTGGGTTGAAAGCTTTGGGCATGACGGCCTTGGTTTGCTCTTGGACATCTTGGAAAGGATGGTGGCTGCAAAACGGTAATGCGTTTTCCCATTTCTTATTTTATATTGTAATATGGAGTTCTATAACTCATAGTATTTATTCCAAAATAACATGGAAAGTAAGTGACCCACGGCTGTAAAACATGGGGTCCTGCACCCCTGCAGCCATCCACAAGGTTGGAATGAGAGAGACATTTGTGCTGGTTTTTCCATGGATCATCTGCTGATTGGTGTATTCCATAAATCCTGCCCCCTGGCTGCAGTCTCTTGTAAGTCCAGCGCTGCGTCTCTGCTGCTCCCGCTGTATGTTAGTCTGCAGCGTTGACGTAACTTGGACAGGGCTGCGACTGATCAGTGAGCTCTTCAGATGTGCGGGAGTAGACGGCGTGAGCCGCGGAGCTCATTTATTGACAGCAGCGCTGTTGACGTGATGCCAGCACTGCAACCAATGGCACACGCCAGGAGCCGCAGAGGGGACTGCATGATTGTGATGGACAAAAAACAAACAAAAAAAAAAACATTCTTTACAAACTCTCCGTTTGTAAAGAATGTTTTTTTTTTAAAGTGATGGACGTTTTTGGAAAATAAAGGAAAACCCCTTTAATGAAGTGCATTTTGCATCACCCTATCTTTTATCACACACAAGATAAAGTGAATCCACTAAAGCGCAGAGACCATTTCTTTTCCATGTGTTCTCCTGTGGTTGTGTATAGCACCAGTGTGGTCCGGACACTGCGCGTGCTATTGGAACAGGAACAGGGTCCCTCTAGGTCCCTCCCTTTGTTTTTGTGATTAGTGCAGGACCTCCAGGGAGACCTAAACGGATTGCATGTCAATGGAATATAGCAGCAAGACACCATCAATATTTAACGGTACTCAACAATGTACCATACTGGTGAGCAACCTTGCTAACTCTGACAGCTGAAGATTGCAGCCCCAGCTGTGAGTTTTGCCTGGCTGATTTTCAAAAATACAGGGGAATCCACACTTGTTTATTTTTTAAATTATTTAATTAGTGCACAGGCACCTGCTGATGAATACTCCCATCCGCAACCGCCTGCTCTCACTGTTATTAGCGGCAGCAGGCGTAGGCTGATGGGAGCAGTAGTCCCATCAGCTGACACCAATGACCGGAGGTAAAGTTTACACCTCCGATCACAGCTGAGGGCTCATGCTGTCATATGACAGCTTGGGCACTGCGGATGTCTGACCGTTAGTGATGATTTTACAACCAATCAGAAGCCTTGTTTGCCGGACTGTCATGAACATGACATTGTAGAAAGCACTGGATGTTCGGGCCCCCATTCAAGTGAATTGGGTCTGGGTTTGAGTACTGTTCTGGTACCGACATTGCTTTAACCCTGCTGTTCTGTTCGGTCTGGGGAGACCTATTTTGAACTTTGGTATTTTTTGGGGTGTTCAAGATGCGGTTCTGAAACTTGTGGTTGATTGACTTAAATGAGGATGGGTCGGTCGGCCACGGGTTTCAGAGCCGCATCTTGAATATTTTAAAGAATATTGAAGTTCAAAGTCGGTCATTTTTGACCAACAGAACAGCAGGGTTAACTGTTCGTCCGAACCTGCCGGACCCGTACATCCAGGGGTTCGCCCATCTTTACACACCACTCCTCTCCCCAGCTCTTAACTATTCTTATATAATGGTTCCCAGTGCACACCACTCCTCACACTGGCTCTTTGCCTCCCTGTATGGCTGTATGTTCCATGGCTTCCTTTTAAGCATAATCTTAATCTTCTTCTGAGTTGCATGATGCACTTACATACCCCAAGCTGCAGTACAAGGAAGAGCACAAAATAAGTGCAACTGTTTAGTCCACATGTTCTTTTCTTCAATATTTCTGGAGAATAGATTTGTAACACCCCTGCCAAGATTTCGGTATGTCAGTTATGTGCCCCGGACTGTTTCGAAGCATCACCAATTGTTTTAAATTCACTCTTCACAAAATGTAATCAAGTCAATTCGACTTTATTATAATTTTCTTCTTCTCAGCTTTATTAAATGAGTCCCTTAGTGGCCAATTTCATTGAATTTGGCTGAAAATTGCAATATACTTGAATAATCCCCTAATTCTCAGATATATTCCTTAAACCTCTCGATAGGTAGAATCCTGTGTGGGATGTCTTACAACGGAGATTTGTCCGATAGAAGAATAGAATATAAGCTTCTCAGCTCAGTGAGCCAATTTCATGGTTCTTACTGCCCAGATTTCATCATCTGTATAGTGTTTAAGTCGACTTAGCCGTTAGATGTGGTCGGAGTTCTGTGTTTTTTCTGCCTTAATAATTAGGATTTTATGTGCTTTTAGGACCTTTGAAAGCCTAATCTATTTATCTGTATGTGGAGCTCACGTTTCCTGGGCTGTTACATACATCTATGACATAGTGATATCTCGCAGCACATTTACGGGTGTCTCACCAGTAGTCAGTATCCCATTGTGGACCTGAAGTTGTTTTAAACACCGGTCATGGACCCAAAACCATGATTCAGAACTTCTGTCTGCTTAGAGCTGGCACATATTCCTTGGGCAACTCATGGCAGTACTTTTGTGTGCTATATAGTACTTGACCCTCAGCGGTTGACCATGCCATTTTGCTAAGCACAGCCCACTTTTTAGAAAATTGATGGAGCCAGCGCAAAAATGCTAAATGTTGCACAACTTTTGCATAAATACCCTTTCCCCCAAATTTTGCATCTTTCTGGGTCCATAATCTTGTAGATTGTGGACCCCTGAAGGTGCTAGTCTGTGTATCTTATATCGGTTTTTTCGCATACAGCAACAATAATGGTGCTATTATAATAACCATAAAAATTTCATCCACTGTTTTGCTGAAAAGCCACATTTTTATTGACCTGGAAAACACTGTATACAGATGTTACTTAACGGGCACAATCAGAAGCCATATAAACCGGGCCAAGATCGGGACACAATGTACGGACTGGCCGGCAGCTCTCCTGACCAGAGCGTGACTGCTGCATAGAAATCCATGAAGTTGCCATCTGACTACGCCCTACAGGCCATAATAAAATTCACCGCATACAGCGCATTTTAGTTTGTGGAGCTTCTGTGATGTTTTTGTGGTCACAGGCTTCCATAGGACTACACACAGGCTCGGACTGGCCCACAGGGTAACAGGGGAATCCCCCCGGTGGGCTCCTGTGCAGACCCGGGCCCCCAACCCCACTGTATGGGCAGTACTTGGCATAATTCAAATGATTCACTCTGTACAGAAAAAGCAGCATCTCATCATTCATTAACCTAACTGTCCAGATTATTATTATATAGAGATATAGGTAAATTTGTGAACAAGGGGAGTGTAATATTTGTATTCAGGTGAAAGGTGGGCCCCCAAAGTCATTGTTACTGGTGGGCCCTTGGCACCCCAGTCCGACACTGACTACACGTGTATATACACACGCACGTTATTTTTTGTAAGTGAGCGTATAAAATTTCTTAGGGGGGATGGCTTGAAAAGGCCATAGCAGAGCTTAGGAAGAAAGGCTTTGGAGGTTTCTGCCCCCTCACTGGCCGGCCTGTGCAGGCGAGCAGCAGCGAACATCCGGATGTAATGTCACTGGATGGAATTTGTCTTTCTGTAAAGCTGTCATCTAATTAGATAATATCCCACAAATACTCATTAATCTGTCCACCGTTCTTGATAATTGCCACTAATGTCCTATGCTCTAGGCCATCTCTGGTCTATCGCGTGCAGGCTTCACTATGTTGTGATCATCACCTCCTTACATTTACCTTGTGCTCCTGCTGCAGCAGATGGTGCTTATTCTTACCTTTCCACCTTCACATGCTCCTATAGGAACTAGGGATGCAGACTTATATAAAGCGCTTCTGCTTTACTGTTAAAAGATGTTCTGCAGCAGCCAGTTGACTGCTTTTATATATTGTCTTTCAGGGGCAAGGCCTCATTTTGTAGACTAAAGAAGGAAGTGACTAGGTGTCAATCACTGATATTACAGCGGGTCTATGGCAGGGTGAAAAGTGGATGGTTTTGCTCTTTTTTTTTAAATTCCTGATGCTCCCCTCAATTTTCAGTCTATCAAATGGTTCCTGACATATGGTACGGTTTATGTAGTAGTAATTTTTATGTTCATTGCCAAGGGTAGAAACTTGATTGCAGCTCACCCAGTTGCTCCATGCTCATCCACCTGGGGCAATGAGTATGTCATTTAGTAAGACTGCCTAGTGCAGTCGAAACGCGTCGACTGGGTCATGTCGACCATGTAAATTTTTCTTTTGTATGCACCATATTTTCTTTTGAAAAATAAAAGGAAAATCCAGTCCTGTTGAGCCGCTCTCCAATTTTTTTCTATTTTCATTACCAAGGGGTCGCTGCTCATGATACTCTCTTTAGCCTTCTCTGCATTTTTACCCTCTGAGCCACACCACCTTGGTAAAGACCATAAAAATTAGTACTGAATAAAAAGGCCTATATCTCTGGTACCTTACTGCAGATTTTAAGATTATTACCACTGGTCAGAGAGCTGCTGTTCCCATGCTGTTGGGTGACAGCGAGAGCCAGCAGCTGTGACTGGCGGTAAAAAGGTTACTTCCGGTGACATACGTCGGCTGATGAGAGAGTACTACTCTCATCAATGTACGCATGCTGTCGCTAATAACAGAGAGAGCAGGCGCCGCTTGTGAGAGTATTCATCAGCCAGCGCCTGTGCTAAAAAAAAAAATAAAAAAAAAAATGACATGAGGTGTCTTCTAATTATTTTTGATTAACAGCACAGGCACAACGGACAGCTGCAGGCTGCAAACCGGACCTGTCAGCTTTATCATGGCTGGTTATCAAGAATAGATGGGTCCCCATGTTGTTTTTTTTAATTATTATTTTAATAAATATTTTAAAAATAACAGTGTGGGGTTTCCCCCATTTTTGACACCCTGCCAAGCTAAAGCAGACATTATCATCAGACTGGTAAGGGGTCATGGAAATTGCCAATTCTGATGCCTTGCCTGCCTTTTCTCACTTGCCCTGGTGCGGTGGCAAGTGGAGTAATGGTTGTGGTGTTGATGTCAGCTGTTTTATGGCCGGTCACATCAAGCCCACAGTTTAATATTGGAGAGGCGTCTGTAAGATACCCCTTTACAAACCCCATAGAGTAGAAATAAGACAGCCAAAATAAAGTCCTTTAATTGAAAGAAAGACTCATTCATTTATTTGAAATAAAGAATCAAGAATAGAAGAAATCCCACTTCATTTTATTTCAGTATTTACCGTATTTATATATAGTGCATATGAATACTCCCATCGACGACACCTGCTCTCGCTGTTTTCAATGGCGGCAGGCATAAGCTGATGAGAGTAGTACTCTCTCATCAACCAATGTCTGTGACAGGAGATAACCTTAACGCCGGTCACAGCTGCTGGCCCGCTCTGTCATATAACAGTATGGAAACTCCTGCTTTGTGACCGGCGGTAATGATCTTACCGCCGATCCGAGCCCGTGTTTGCCGCACTGTCATGAACGGATGTTCATGCCACTGCCTGTTATCTCATTATTTGCAGGAGGGCTGTGCTATCCCATACAAAAGCATGGAGGAGATCTCTGTTGTGATATCCATGGCTGATCTAGCCGGGAGATTGCTGCTGTACCTCTGTGTTTCTGATATTATTATTTAATAAAATGATGCCTATAATATTGAATTGGCAAACTTGTGCTGGTTTATTATTAAGGTAATGAGTGTCATCTTCCTACAAGAACAAACATTCATACTTGTTTGAAGAATGCTTCTGTTCTAGGCCATAAAATTTTAATAGTCCTTGACAAATATTTATTAGGGTAATTATTTTCTGGCTCATAAAGGTTCCCCTATTCGTTCTATATGTTTTTTTAATTGTGTACTAATCTTTCAAATTTAATTCAGGCATGAAAAAATAGAGAAGCGAATCCAACACAAAGTCATACAGTGCCTGAAGGCGTTCATGAACAACAAGGTAATTTTGCTCTGTAATAGTCATATAATTGTATGAATCATGAATTATTTTGAAGACAGTCAGGCAGATTTATTAGTATAGTCCTGAACTGAAAACAAAAAAAGACCAGATTGGCATAAACTGATCCACTTGGTGCGCTCTGAATGATCCATTTGGCTCATCTATCTTGATGTGCTTCACGCTTCTCTTTTTTGTACCACCTCCTGACTGGCAAACTTTACACCAGTGAATGTAATATATAAGTCTGGTGCCTTTAATAACCCATTGTAGTCAAGCCTTCCTTTTGAGGCACAATTCAAAATGATCCAGTGTCGAAAGAGGCAGAAAGTGACTAAAACCAAAATACATTTGGTGTTTGTACAGTGTGAGGCCTACTTCTGGCACACGGGTCAGATGAGCAATCCTGTCTAATACCCCGTGTAATGTTAGGCTGGCCAGTCTTAAAATGCATCAAATTTATCATAGTGGCTGATGCCAGACGCTAAATGTAACGAATTTTAGATACATTTTTCTAAATTTGCATGACCCATTTGTTCCTTTAGTACATAAGCCGGATCTTGGGCACCTGACCGTCCTTTTAAGGCCTCTTTCACACTTCAGTCGTCTTGTTTCCGTCCAAATCCATTGTTTAGTGAAAACAACGGATCCAGCAAATGTTGCTGCTGGATCCGTTTTTTTCTCATAGACTAGTATTAGCGACGGATTGTGACGGATGGCCTCACACTTCATCCGTCATACGACAAATCTGTTGTAAATTCTATGTCCGTCGGGCGGAGACAATGCACATAGAAACGTTTTTTGTGTACGTCGTAAAGTCGCCCAGCGACAGATCCAGCGCTGTCCGTCGTTGGCTGTAATGAAAGCCAATGGACGCAGGGTCCGTCGCTGACTGTCAAAAAACGGAATCCAGCAACGGATTACGTTTTTTTGGAACTGAGCATGCCTGGAAGGATTTCAATTCAGGGGAAAATCTCTCTCTTCTGTTTCTTAAAATTCCGGCAGTAACTACTTCAATGGATCCATCAAAAAAACAAATCCACAGGATCCGTCTTTTCAAGATTTTGACGGATTGTGACTGATTCTAAAAAACGAAAGTGTGAAAGAGGCCTTAGCCACACTCATTTCTAAATAAGCCATTCCCACTTGCCATATCAGTCATGTTGTCATTTACTAACGTTGCTCCACATTTTAACCATTTAGATTTTTTTTCCTTCCATGCAATTGCTCAGGGAAGATCCTTTGTTCCCGTGACTCCCTCACCCTCGGTCATTATTATTATTATTATTATTTATTATTATAGCGCCATTTATTCCATGGCACTTTACATGTGAGGAGGGGTATACATAATAAAACAAGTACAATAATCTTGAACAATACAAGTCACAACTGGTACAGGAGGAGAGAGGACCCTGCCCACGAAGGCTCACAATCTACAAGGGATGGGTGATAATACAGTAGGTGAGGATAGAGCTGGTCGTGCAGCGGTTTGGTCAATCGGTGGTTACTGCAGGTTGTAGGCTTGTCGGAAGAGGTAAGTCTTCAGGTTCTTTTTGAAGGTTTCGATGGTAGGCGAGAGTCTGACATGTTGTGGTAGAGAGTTCCAGAGTAGGGGGGATGCACGAGAGAAATCTTGTATACGATTGTGGGAAGAGGAGATAATAGGGGAGTAGAGAAGGAGATCTTGTGAGGATCGGAGGTTGCGTGCAGGAAAGTACGAGGTCACAGATATATGGAGGAGACAGGTTGTGGATGGCTTTGTAAGTCATGGTTAGGGTTTTGTACTGGAGTCTCTGGGTGATGGGGAGCCAGTGCAGGGATTGACAGAGGGGAGAGGCCGGGGAATAGCGGGGGGACAGGTGGATTAGTCGGGCAGCAGAGTTTAGAATAGATTGGAGGGGGTGCAAGAGTGTTAGCGGGGAGTCCACAGAGCAGGAGGTTACAGTAGTCGAGGCGGGAGATGATGAGGGCATGGACTAGGGTTTTTGCATGGGGTTTTTGGTCATGAACGCTTAGTTGGACCTCTCTGGCAGTGTCTTATTTCTGTGCAGAGCGGAAGGATCATCTGTTGAAATTCTAACGTGCTGATTTGTCGCTTGAGAAAAATATCGCATAAACTTACCAAAAGCCCCCAAAAAGGTTCAAAGTGGTGAAATCTTTACTAAATGCCATTTAAATGACAAGATCTTTTGTTTTTAATGTAATCATTGACCTTTGTAAAGTTCAGAATTTTTTTGCAATGCACTTAATTCCATTATTTGGCTTCTATCTATCTCTGTGCTGAGCGCTGGTTGTCTGCATCCTTCATTCTGCTTAGTAACCAATTTGGATTGGCATAACTGTCATCCGTCCACGGATGGGAGTAGTGTCTGGGCGTGGAGGAGGAGCGCAGTGAAGATCATTTTCTGAGTGCGGATCTTTGCTAATCCTGCAGTTCCAATGCGCTGCTAAGACAGAATGAAGTAGGCAGGAAAGCCAGCACTCTCAGCATAATGTTAGTGACAGGAGGAGGCATAATAAGGATAAGGGTGCGTTCAGACTCGCGCATAGCGAGACAATCGAATGCTATATGCAAATGACCCTTGGCTTAAATTCTGCTGCGAGCATGAGCTGAGTGTCATTTTACTATGATACTATTTTCTTGCATGCAAGAATTTGATCAGAGGTTTGGAAAAGATGGAGAACTTAATTTCTGCATCTTCTCCATAGTGTGAGTTGGCATATATATGACTGCACTCAGATGACAACCGAGTGCCGTCTGATGTTATGCATGCACCCATAGACTTGTATAGGTGCGTGCCATCCGATATACACTGCCAATTGCAGCATGCAGCAATTTTTTTTCCTCATGCCAACGCTGCATAAGAAAAAAAAAATGCTAGTCGGGACTGCTCCATGTTATGAGATTGGAGGGAGCGTTATCAGATGAAACATCGGATAGCAGTCGTCTGACTTGTGCGCTGGCTACTCGCTGTGAGCGAGCCCTAATAATAATGAAGGCTGATCAGTAATTAATAAAAGAAACAAGTGTCCGTTCTCTGTAATGGGTAATGACACGGATATATCCTTGGTAAGGGTCGGTCAGTACCGCTCTATGGTCCTCCGGTTGTAGGGGTTGCGCCGCAGCTATCTGCACGGTAAGTATGCGGAGAGTAAGCCGGATCCGAATATTGTGGCGTAGCCATGACATTCTAAGATAAACATGTGTATGCTATCATTTATTACTACATTCCTGTAATATTTACTTGCAGTATGGATTAGAAAGGATCATGGGAGAAGAAAGGAGTCTTTTGTTATTGGCCAGAGCCATGGACCCCAAGCAGGCCAATATGATGACGGATGTGGTGAAGCTGCTGTCTGCTATATGCATTGTTGGAGAGGAGAACATGTAAGTGCTTTGCTTCTTGGTCCATTAGCGTTATGCCGCGTCTCGGCTCTGACAGCTGCGTTGGGATCGGGCTTTGTCATATCCAAATATTTATTCACAGCCATGTCTTGTGGCGCATTTCATTAGCACGCTTATTGATGAGGCACCGCGTTGGTTTGCATTCAAGATATTTGCTGTAAATAGGAATATAATTTTCTCAAATTTTTTTTTCTTAATTTTGTTAATAGTTACAAGTTAATGTGTTCTCATCAATAAAAATGAGACTGTAATTGCCTCCCGTCATCGGGGAGATATTCCGCAGCCACGTGCCCGGGTCTTACCTCCGAGAAGGGAATTAATTACGTCTTGTTTGGGAGTGTATCTCTTACAGGACAGAAGTACACTGTTAACATGCAATAAATATTTTTCCTCACTTCTGTTCAGGAGAGAATTGGGATTTCTTATGTTCTTTGTTCCGAGCCATCTGCTTGAAGTGATTTAATTAGATTTGGTGAATTTATGAAGAATACTGAAACAGGACGATAACAAACAACGCTGTCATCATAAACTTTGCTGTGTCCTTGCAGCAATCTGCTAAGTTTATACTTTTTTAGTGTTATAAATTGATTTTGAGTTTTTGTGTTGGTTGTTTGTTATGATGACACTTTTATCTCTCACGGTGATGTATCCTGTTGCCTTTTAGTCTTGAGAAAGTCTTGGAAGCAATAACCACAGCTGCCGAAGAAAAGGGCATTGCCAGGTTTAGCCCAATTGTTGGTGGTCTCCAACACCACATCGTCCAGCTGCAGGTCTGTAATCCCCCCTGCTGTTCATGTCACGATTGCTTGCTGCTTGGTAACTCTTGTTTTCTGCAGGACTCACATAGGCATATCCTATCATCCATTTTAGATCCGCTCCTAGATTTACATTTAACAAAAATGGCTGCATTTCGGTTTCCTGTAGCTGCCTTTTGTAAGACTTTAGTGATGCTGTAGTGACGTCAGACATTGGAGTTCCTAGACAGTCTTGGTGTTGAAAATCCCATTTATCACAGAAAGAAAAGAGCAGAAGTGCTTAGCCGAGCGCTGCACCCCTGTGCTTCTGCTCCTCTGCTTCTTGATTGCTGGGTTAGATGTGTGCAGGGTCTTAAAAGATGGAGACCATAAACTACTAACCATGTATCTGAGTGGAGAGTAAAGGTACCTTCACACTAAACGATATCGCTAGCAATCCGTGACGTTGCAGCGTCCTGGCTAGCGATATCGTTTAGTTTGACAGGCAGCAGCGATCAGAATCCTGCTGTGATGTCGTTGGTCGGGGCTAGAGGGCCAGACCTTTCTTTGGTCGTCTCCCGCTGACATAGCTGAATCGGCGTGTGTGACACCGATTCAGCGATGTCTTCGCTGGTAACCAGGGTAAACATCGGGTTACTAAGCGCAGGGCCGCGCTTAGTAACCCGATGTTTACCCTGGTTACCATCCTAAAAGTAAAAAAAGCAAACGCTACATACTTACCTACCGCTGTCTGTCCCCGGCGCTCAGCTTCTCGGCACTCCTCCTGCTCTGGCTGTGAGCACAGCGGCCGGAAAGCAGAGCGGTGACGTCACCGCTCTGCTTTCCGGCTGCCCGGCGCTCACAGCCAGAGCAGAGAAGCACAGCGCCGGGGACAGACAGCGGTAGTTAAGTATGTAGCGTTTGTTTTTTTTACTTTTAGGATGGTAACCAGGGTAAACATCGGGTTACTAAGCGTGGCCCTGCGCTTAGTAACCCGATGTTTACCCTGGTTACCGGCATCGTTGGTCGCTGGAGAGCGATCTGTGTGACAGCTCTCCAGCGACCAAACAGCGACGCTGCAGCGATCCGGATCGTTGTCTGGATCGCTGCAGCGTCGTTTAGTGTGAAGGTACCTTTAAGCTCACTTCAACGATTGATAAGGGTCCCAGCACCTAGACCACTGCTAATCAAGGCTTCTGATATATCACATGTTTTACAAGGGGTTGGTTTACTATTGTGGTAATGATGACTTCTTGGATAGGTCAGTGGCATCAGATAATGGGCGTCTGACGCTCTGTACCCCACACAGAGAAGCTATCAGCTCCCCGAGTTGCCAGGTGTAATCAGTAGCATAGCTGAACAGCACAGCTCTGATGAAGGTTTGGTTGTCACTGCTTCAGATCAGCTCCTACTCGCATGACTTCTAATGATAGGAGCAGGTCTGCGGCCCCCAGCAGCGGCCACTAAACATTTTTCAGAGCTGTGCTGATTCCACCTGGCCACTGGTGGTGCTGGGAATAGGTGAATTATGGAGTGTCAGACCCCCAAAACACTTATTAAAATCCGAGTCATGAAATGTTGCTTTAGCCGCCAGTTTTTTCAGGAATCGGCAACTACTTTGGAAGGTTTAAAAAAAAAAAAGTGCCTGTTTAGACGACAACTGCTTGCTCCTAGACATTAACTTTTGGAGTAGGTTTCTCCTTAACAGCCTTGCGTTAGTCTCCAGTCTTTTCTGAATTTACTCAGGGTAGTTTTTCATGAGGAATTAGGAGCAGATTCAGAAACTCGTTGAATAAGCTTCCACTTGATTTAAGTGTCAACAAATTCTTCTTTTCGGGCTCGTTTACACCACCGTAATTTCTGTCCGAGTTCTGCACTAGTCAATATTATTTAGTGCGGTAGTGCAGATGGGTGAATTTTTTCACTGACACAATCTTTTTTGCAAGAAGATTCAATCGTGCAGTAATTTCATCCATAAATTAGATGACCCTCACCCATTCAGGTCTATGTTTGCGTTAAACCCCCCCACAGACCCGGTAATACTACGTTGTGTATTTTTTGTATTATTTTTATTGGGGGAAAGCGAGGCTGGTTCGAACCTTCATAGTTAGTAAGGCCGAAAAAAGACATTTGTCCATCCAGTTCAGCCTATATTCCATTATAATAAATACCCAGATCTACGTCCTTCTACAGAACCTAATAATTGTGTGATACAATATTGTTCTGCTCCAGGAAGACATCCAGGCCTCTCTTGAACCCCTCGACTGAGTTCGCCATCACCACCTCCTCAGGCAAGCAATTCCAGATTCTTACTGCCCTAACAGTAAAGAATCCTCTTCTATGTTGGTGGAAAAACCTTCTCTCCTCCAGACGCAAAGAATGCCCCCTTGTGCCCGTCACCTTCCTTGGTATAAACAGATCCTCAGCGAGATATTTGTATTGTCCCCTTATATACTTATACATGGTTATTAGATCGCCCCTCAGTCGTCTTTTTTCTAGACTAAATAATCCTAATTTCGCTAATCTATCTGGGTATTGTAGTTCTCCCATCCCCTTTATTAATTTTGTTGCCCTCCTTTGTACTCTCTCTAGTTCCATTATATCCTTCCTGAGCACCGGTGCCCAAAACTGGACACAGTACTCCATGTGCGGTCTAACTAGGGATTTGTACAGAGGCAGTATAATGCTCCCATCATGTGTATCCAGACCTCTTTTAATGCACCCCATGATCCTGTTTGCCTTGGCAGCTGCTGCCTGGCACTGGCTGCTCCAGGTAAGTTTATCATTAACTAGGATCCCCAAGTCCTTCTCCCTGTCAGATTTACCCAGTGGTTTCCCGTTCAGTGTGTAATGGTGATATTGATTCCCTCTTCCCATGTGTATAACCTTACATTTATCATTGTTAAACCTCATCTGCCACCTTTCAGCCCAAGTTTCCAACTTATCCAGATCCATCTGTAGCAGAATACTATCTTCTCTTGTATTAACTGCTTTACATAGTTTTGTATCATCTGCAAATATCGATATTTTACTGTGTAAACCTTCTACCAGATCATTAATGAATATGTTGAAGAGAACAGGTCCCAATACTGACCCCTGCGGTACCCCACTGGTCACAGCGACCCAGTTAGAGACTATACCATTTATAACCACTCTCTGCTTTCTATCGCTAAGCCAGTTACTAACCCATTTACACACATTTTCCCCCAGACCAAGCATTCTCATTTTGTGTACCAACCTCTTGTGCGGCACGGTATCAAACGCTTTGGAAAAATCGAGATATACCACGTCCAATGACTCACCGTGGTCCAGCCTATAGCTTACCTCTTCATAAAAACTGATTAGATTGGTTTGACAGGAGCGATTTCTCATAAACCCATGCTGATATGGAGTTAAACAGTTATTCTCATTGAGATAATCCAGAATAACATCCCTCAGAAACCCTTCAAATATTTTACCAACAATAGAGGTTAGACTTACTGGCCTATAATTTCCAGGTTCACTTTTAGAGCCCTTTTTGAATATTGGCACCACATTTGCTATGCGCCAGTCCTGCGGAACAGACCCTGTCGCTATAGAGTCACTAAAAATAAGAAATAATGGTTTATCTATTACATTACTTAGTTCTCTTAGTACTCGTGGGTGTATGCCATCCGGACCCGGAGATTTATCTATTTTAATCTTATTTAGCCGGTTTCGCACCTCTTCTTGGGTTAGATTGGTGACCCTTAATATAGGGTTTTCATTGTTTCTTGGGATTTCACCTAGCATTTCATTTTCCACCGTGAATACCGTGGAGAAGAAGGTGTTTAATATGTTAGCTTTTTCCTCGTCATCTACAACCATTCTTTCCTCACTATTTTTTAAGGGGCCTACATTTTCAGTTTTTATTCTTTTACTATTGATATAGTTGAAGAACAGTTTGGGATTAGTTTTACTCTCCTTAGCAATGTGCTTCTCTGTTTCCTTTTTGGTAGCTTTAATTAGTTTTTTAGATAAAGTATTTTTCTCCCTATAGTTTTTTAGAGCTTCAATGGTGCCATCCTGCTTTAGTAGTGCAAATGCTTTCTTTTTACTGTTAATTGCCTGTCTTACTTCTTTGTTTAGCCACATTGGGTTTTTCCTATTTCTAGTCCTTTTATTCCCACAAGGTATAAACCGCTTACACTGCCTATTTAGGATGTTCTTAAACATTTCCCATTTATTATCTGTATTCTCATTTCTGAGGATATTGTCCCAGTCTACCAGATTAAGGGCATCTCTAAGCTGTTCAAACTTTGCCTTCCTAAAGTTCAATGTTTTTGTGACTCCCTGACAAGTCCCCCTAGTGAAAGACAGGTGAAACTGCACAATATTGTGGTCGCTATTTCCTAAATGCCCAACCACCTGCAGATTTGTTATTCTGTCAGGTCTATTAGATAGTATTAGGTCTAAAAGTGCTGCTCCTCTGGTTGGATTCTGCACCAATTGTGAAAGATAATTTTTCTTGGTTATTAGCAGAAACCTGTTGCCTTTATGGGTTTCACAGGTTTCTGTTTCCCAGTTAATATCCGGGTAGTTAAAGTCCCCCATAACCAGGACCTCATTATGGGTTGCAGCTTCATCTATCTGCTTTAGAAGTAGACTTTCCATGGTTTCTGTTATATTTGGGGGTTTGTAACAGACCCCAATGAGAATTTTGTTACCATTTTTCCCTCCATGAATTTCAACCCATATGGACTCGACATCCTCATTCCCTTCGCTAATATCCTCCCTTAAAGTGGACTTTAGACAAGACTTTACATAGAGACAAACCCCTCCTCCTCTCCGATTTTTACGATCCTTTCTAAACAGACTGTAACCCTGTAAGTTAACTGCCCAGTCATAGCTTTCATCTAACCATGTCTCGGTTATTCCCACTATGTCAAAGTTACCTGTAGATATTTCTGCTTCTAGTTCTTCCATCTTGTTTGTCAGGCTTCTGGCGTTTGCGAGCATGCAGTTTAGAGGATTTTGTTTTGTTCCAATCTCCTCACTGTGGATTGTTTTAGAAATGTTCTTACCTCCCTTCTGAGTATGTTTTCCTGGGTCGTCTTTGTTCGAGTCTAATGTTTTTCTTCCCGTCCCCTCTTCTTCTAGTTTAACGCCCTCCTGATGAGTGTAGCGAGTCTTCTGGCGAATGTGTGTTTCCCAGGTTTGTTGAGGTGTAGTCCGTCTCTGGCGAGGAGTCCATCATACCAGTAATTCACACCGTGGTCCAGGAATCCAAATCCTTGTTGTCTGCACCATCGTCTTAGCCAGTTGTTTGCATCAAGGATCCTGTTCCATCTCCTGGTGCCATGCCCGTCTACTGGAAGGATAGAAGAAACTACCTGTGCATCCAGTTCCTTTACTTTCTTCCCCAACTCTTCAAAGTCCTTGCAGATTGTCGGTAGGTCCTTCCTTGCCGTGTCATTGGTGCCAACATGTATCAGAAGAAATGGGTGGACGTCCTTGGAGCTGAAGAGCTTTGGTATCCTATCGGTCACATCCTTGATCATCGCACCTGGAAGGCAGCATACTTCTCTTGCAGTTATGTCCGGTCTGCAGATGGCTGCTTCTGTGCCTCTCAGTAGTGAGTCTCCCACCACCACCACTCTTCGTTGCTTCTTGGCTGTACTTTTTGCTGTCACTTGTTGCTGTGTGCCCTTTTCTTTTTTGCTTGCTGGTATTGCTTCATTCTTAGGTGTGCCATCTTCATCCTCTACAAAGATTTGATATCGGTTCTTCAGTTGTGTGGTTGGTGATTTCTCCATGGTCTTCTTGCTTCTTTTGGTCACATGCTTCCACTCATCTGCTTTTGGAGGTTCTCTGACACTTTTTGCACCTTCTGTGACCAGTAGAGATGCTTCTGTTCTGTCTAGAAAGTCTTCATTCTCTTTGATGAGTTTCAAAGTTGCTATTCTTTCTTCCAGACCCCGCACCTTTTCTTCTAAAAGGGCCACTAGTCTACACTTCTGACAGGTGAAATTGGATTCTTCTTCTGGTCGATCTGTGAACATGTAGCACATGCTGCAGCTCACCATGTAGGTTGTCACATCTGCCATGTTGCTCCTAGATCCTGCTGACTTGCTGTGTGTTTTCCTTCTTGTGTAATCTACTCAGCCAAGCTCTCTTGCAATAATGTCCTACAGGCAAAAATTCAGAAGGAACCTGGAATATGCAAATTAGCCTCCTGAAGCTTGAATCCCTGGTTTGGTGATGCTTTCGAAGCAGCTGGTCCCGGCTGTACCCAACGATCTTCTAGCTTAGGGAGACTTCGCTTCTCCCCGAAGGCACCTGGAATATGCAAATTAGCCTCCTGAAGCTTGAATCCCTGGTTTGGTGATGCTTTCGAAGCAGCTGGTCCCGGCTGTACCCAACGATCTTCTAGCTTAGGGAGACTTCGCTTCTCCCAGAAGGCACCTGGAATATGCAAATTAGCCTCCTGAAGCTTGAATCCCTGGTTTGGTGATGCTTTCGAAGCAGCTGGTCCCGGCTGTACCCAACGATCTTCTAGCTTAGGGAGACTTCGCTTCTCCCAGAAGGCACCTGGAATATGCAAATTAGCCTCCTGAAGCTTGAATCCCTGGTTTGGTGATGCTTTCGAAGCAGCTGGTCCCGGCTGTACCCAACGATCTTCTAGCTTAGGGAGACTTCGCTTCTCCCAGAAGGCACCTGGAATATGCAAATTAGCCTCCTGAAGCTTGAATCTCTGGTTTGGTGATGCTTTCGAAGCAGCTGGTCCCGGCTGTACCCAACGATCTTCTAGCTTAGGGAGACTTCGCTTCTCCCCGAAGGCACCTGGAATATGCAAATTAGCCTCCTGAAGCTTGAATCCCTGGTTTAACCTTCATATTTTTTTGTTTCTTCATTTTTTTTTTTAAATCCATATATAAATATATGTATTATATTCTATTTTTTCGTATTTGTGTGCCCAACACACCCAACGCGCGTTTTGCTTGAAAAGCTTTGACACCTGGACAAAGTTTTTCAAGCTAAACGCACTATGGGTGTGGTGGGCACCTGTATATCTGCACTTTGCGATAATATACCTCACGTTATCTGTCTTTACATGTTGCATTTAATGTTGTTTAGCTATGTGCATTTGCCATGGCTAGAATTCCATTATATTGAAAACAACCTTACATATTGAAGTATATTTCATGGTGTTTTTCTAACCATTTTGGGTTCTGTTTTATTGCACTTGCACTTTACTTCATTTGTACTTTAACCAGCATTTAAATTTATAATTGTATAGTGTTCCCTCTATATGGTTTCTAACCATGGCATACATACACAGCTAAACTTTGATACCTTTTGGTACTATGTACTGCACATATATATTAATGTTTTCAGCCGTGTATACAATTTATAGAATATAGAAATATTACCTATGTATCCAGGTGTACCCACCTTTTTCTGTTCTTGTTCTTATGTAATTTACGCAGAAAAATAGGAGGGCAAACACATAGTGTAACATGCTTTTAATTCTATTTAAATAAAGATATTTTTAGCCCTCTCCAGAAAAGTTTGATCCTTTTGAGTGTTTGTCTTTTGCATTTGCTTTTTCGGGCGGATACTTGGGATCCAGCAGATTGGTGGAGTGATAATAAATACTGAGTTTTAATTACGGTACTTGTAAATCGAAAAATATGGTACATCATCTTATTAGCCAATAACTGATCTTTGTTCCATTAATGCATATAACAGCCTTATACTGAAGCTACTGAGGCAGGGAGTGGGGGAAATATATGCAGATGGGTAAGGAATTGGCTAAATGACCGGAAACAAAGAGCCGTCATAAATGGTATGTTCTCTAAATGGGATATAGCCAGCAGTGGGGTACCACAGGGATCTGTACTGGGAGCAGTGGGGACCACAGGCATCTGTACTAGGAGCAGTGGGGACCACAGGGATCTGTACTGGGAGCAGTGGGGACCACAGGATCTGTACTGTGAGCAGTGGGGACCACAGGGATCTGTACTGGGAGCAGTGGGGACCACAGGGATCTGTACTGTGAGCAGTGGGGACCACAGGGATCTGTATTGGGAGCAGTGGGGACCACAGGGATCTGTATTGGGAGCAGTGAAGACCACAGGGATCTGTATTGGGAGCAGTGAAGACCACAGGGATCTGTACTGTGAGCAGTGGGGACCACAGGGATCTGTACTGTGAGCAGTGGGGACCACAGGGATCTGTATTGGGAGCAGTGAAGACAACAGGGATCTGTACTGGGAGCAGTGGGGACCGCAGGGATCTGTACTGGGAGCAGTGGGGACTGCAGGGATCTGTACTAGGACCAATTATTTTTAACCTCTTTGTTAATGACCTTGTGGATGGGACTGAGAGTAAAGTATCAGTCTTGATATATCCTACCAAACTATGTAGGATATTAAAATCTGATCTTGACATTACAATATTGCAAAACGATCTGGATAAGATGAGGGAATGGGGAACACTTAGCAAATGAGATTTAATGTAAAGTAATGTACCTAGGACGGAGTAATCCTAGTGCTGCACATACAAACAAGCTGCTAAAGCAAACAAGATTTTGGGATATATAAAAGAAGAGATAAAATCCCGCGATCCCAACGTGTTGTTACCACTTTATAAATCACTGGTGAGGCCACATCTAGAATATGGGATCCAGTTTTGGGCTCCACATTTTTAAAAGGATATTCCGAAGTTAGAATCAGTTCAAAGACGGACAGACAGATTAATATAAGGGATGGAAGGCCTCTCATATAAGGAGAGGTTGGAAAAGTTGGGCTTCTTTAGCTTGAAAGAAAGACACCTCATTGTTCTCATTTACATGTATAAATAAGGAGTATGGTCCGTACAAAACACTGGCACATGACTTATTCCTTCCAAAGACTATACTAGGGCACTCATAACAGGTGGAAGAAAGGCGATTCCAGCAGCTTAACAGGAAAGGGTTCTTTACAGTTAGAGCAGTCATACTGTGGAATGCCGTCCACTGGAGGTAGTAATGGCAGACTGTATAACAGCTTTTAGAAAACATTGCGGGTTATAGTTAAATCAGTGAGAAATGTACATTTGGTGGGGTAAGGTTGAACTTGATGGACCTAGCACTTTATTCTACCTGGGTATCTATGTACGGTAACTATGTAGCTCTGCTGTTTGCGCGCTGTGGTGTCTATGTCCTCCGCTGTAACATCAGCATTAGAGCGGGCCCGTTTCTGTGGCTGCTTCTGAACCTTGCTGTCAGGTTCTGGCATGGGCTCATCTTCATTCTACGAGATCCCTGTAAACCTTTGTGCTGTGGTTTTCATTTCATCTCTCGGCTGTCAGATGCGGCTCATAAACTGAAGTGCTATCTGATTTTTTCTTTTTAGTTGGTGGAACATTATGAAGCCTAAGGGGCTCAGACACATGAGCGAGTTTGTGATCTGTCTGAGTATTGTGTAGAAATGGTTCCAAGTAGAAGGCTAATATTAGTTTTAGGACTAAGCATACTTTCATACTGTCTGACATTGGTATTTTTACTAACGTTTTCAGTTTGCTCTATCATATACCCAATGCACACCTCATTCTTCCCTAAGAAGTCAATATGGGTTTTGTTATCTCTGTATTTGCCACGGCACATTCTGCTATTACAAGAAAAATACAACCAGGTCATACTGATGAAAGGCGCACAGAGCAAATCTAACTCTGTAGCCATCATGGAAAGCAGTGCTCAGCACTAGTGATACTGAGTACCGCGGGTGTTCGAATGACATGTTTGAGTCGCTGCGCCCCTATGTTTCAGGGATGTTAGGCTGGTTTCACATTTGCGTTTTTTTTTTGGCGTTTTTGTGGTAAAAAAATGCAAAGAAACGCATGCGTTTTTTCCCCTATATTTAACATAAAAAACGCATGCTTTTTTTGCATGCGTTTTGACGCGTTTTTGCAACGCATGCGTTTTTTCTCTGCATGCGTTGTTGCAGAAATGCAACGTAGTAATTTTTGCTGCGTTTTTTTGCCGCAAAAAAAGCATGTGTTTTTTCGCGGCAAAAAAAACCTATTAATGTCTATGTTAGGCTGGTTTCACACTTACGTTTTTGTCTGCAGCGTTTTTTTTCAAAAAAACGCATGCGTTTTTTTCCCCTATATTTAACATTAAAAACACATGCGTTTTTTTGTGTATGCGTTTGGTCACGTTTTGCAACGCATGCGTTTTTTTACTGCATGCGTTTTTTTTCTAAAATGCTACTTGTAGTATTTTTATCAGCGTTTTTTGGACCAAAAAAAAAACGCATGCGTTTTCATGCGTTTTTTTGTGTCAAAAAATGCATTGGAGTCAATGGGGACGCATGCGTTTTTTGGTGCATGCGTTTTTTGCGTTAAAAACGCATGCTTTTTTTATTAAAAACACTGAAAACACACTAATATGCCACCACCCAACGTAAAGGTGATAAAGGGATCCTAACCCTAACCCTACCCCTAACCCTAAGGGATCCTAACCCTACCCCTAACCCTACCCCTAACCCTACCCCTAACCCTAACCCTAAGGGATCCTAACCCTACCCCTAACCCCTTTATGGTTAGGGGTAGGGTTAGGGGTAGGGTTAGGATCCCTTAGGGTTAGGGGTAGGGTTAGGGGTAGGGTTAGGGGTAGGGTTAGGGGTAGGGTTAGGATCCCTTAGGGTTAGGGGTAGGGTTAGGGTTAGGATCCCTTTAGGGTTAGGGTTATGATCCCTAACCCTAACCCTACCCCTACCCCTAACCCTAACTATTTCTGTTTATAGTGGGTTTTTACTTTTTTTTTAATGATTGGCAGCTGTCACACATTTCTCAGCATGCGTTTAAAAAACGCAAACGCATGAAAAAACGCATGTAAATGCGGTAAAACACCGCGTTTTTTACACCACATGCAAAAACGCATGCGTCAAAAAAACGCAGCGTTTGCATGCGTTTACATGCGTTTTCTCACCATGCGGTTTTTGCGTTTTTTACCGCAAAAACGCACCCAAAAAAACGCAAATGTGAAACCAGCCTAAACGCATGCGTTTTTAAGCACATGCGTTTGCGTTAAAAACGCATGCGTTTTTATAAAAAAAAAAAAACAGAATACACACTGATATGCCACCCCCCACCATAAAGGTGATAAAGGGATCCTAACCCTAACCCTAAAGGGATCCTAACCCTAACCCTAAAGGGATCCTAACCCTACCCCTAACCCTAAAGGGATCCTAACCCTACCCCTAACCCTAAAGGGATCCTAACCCTACCCCTAACCGTAATCCCTTTAGGGGTAGGGTTAGGGTTAGGATCCCTTTAGGGTTAGGATCCCTTTAGGGTTAGGGTTATGATCCCTACCCCTAACCCTAACTATTTCTGTTTATAGTGGGTTTTTTACTTTATTTTGATGATTGGCAGCTGTCACACATTTCTCAGCATGCGTTTAAAAAACGCAAACGCATGAAAAAAACGCATGTAGCTTTTTTTCACCACATGCAAAAACGCATGCGTAAAAAAACGCAGCGTTTGCACGCGTTCACATGCGTTTTTTCACCATGCGGTTTTTTAAAAAACGCATGCGTTTTAAAACGCAAGTGTGAAACCAGCCTTAGACAGCCACAGAACATGTGGGCTTTACTCGTGTATGTCAGGTAGTCCCTGAATGCTTAGTGGCTGTCTATCAACCGCGAAATGTGCTGCCGCTGGGACTTGGAGCATGTCACTCGAGTACCCGCGATACTCTGTGCATACCCAAGCACCTGAGGCAGCTACATACCCGAGCACCCTAGGCACTACCCAACACTGCTCATATACAGGTGGTCTAAGGCAGGGGTCCCCAACTCCACGTGTTCACTGAAGGGGTTAACTAGTGATAGTTTTATAGGTGGGGTCGTTACGGACGCGGCGATACTAAATATGTGTACCTTTATTGTTTTTTTTATTTAGATAAAGAAATGTATTTATAGAAACAATTGTTTTTTTTGGGGGGAGGGGGTGGATTTTTTTTGGAATTTTTTATTTTTTTTTCACACATTGGAATATTTTTTTTTTTTACACTATAACATTGCCCCCGGGGCGGGGGGGATCATGTTATAGTGTAAGATCGCTGATCTGACACGTTGCTCTGCACGGTGTCAGATCAGCGATCTGTCATGCACAGCTGCAGGCTTCACAGTGCCTGCTCTGAGCAGGCGCTGTGAAGCCACCTCCCTCCCTGCAGAACCCGGATGCCGCGGTCATCTTGGATCCGGGCCTGCAGCGAGGAAGGAGAGGTAAGAGACCCTCGCAGCAACGCGATCACATCGCGTTGCTCCGAGGATCTCAGGGAAGCCTTCAGGGAGCCCCCTCCCTGGGCGATGCTTCCCTGTACCGCCGGCACACCGCGATCATGTTTGATCGCGGTGTGCCGGGGGTTAATGTGCCGGGGGCGGTCCGTGACTGCTCCTGGCACATAGCGCCGAATGTCAGCTGCGATAGATTGCTATGATGTACTATCCCGTCGAGGGTCAGATAGGCCCAGGGCACCTTGACGGGATAGTACGTCTAAGGTCAGAGAGGGATTAAGGTCTGGAGACTGGCTAGGCCACTTCATGACCTTAATATGTTTCTTTTTGAGCCACTCCTTTGTTGCCTTGGCTGTATGTTTTGGGTCATTGTTTTGCTGGAAGACCCAGCCATGACCCATTTTTAATGTTCTGGCAAAGGGAAGGAAGTTGTCACTCAGGATTTTACAATACATGGCTCCAACCATTCTCCCATTGATACGGTGAAGTAGTCATGTGCTCTTAGCAGAGAAACACTCCAAAACATAATATTTCCACCTCCATGCTTGACAGTGGAGATGGTGTTCTTTGGGTCATAGGCAACATTTATCTTCCTCCAAACACGGCAAGTTGAGTTAATGCCTAAGAACTCCATTTTTGTCTCATCTGACCACAGCACCTTCTCCCAATCACTCACAGAATCATCCAGATGTTCATTGTAAAACTTCAGACATGACTGTACATGTGCCTTCTTGAGCAGGGGAACGTTGGGGGCACTGCAGGATTTTAAACCTTTACGGCGTAATGCGTTACCAATGGTTTTCTTGGTGACTGTGGTCCCAGCTGCCTTGAGATCATTAACAAGTTCCTTCCGTGTAGTTTTAGGCTGATCTCTCCCCTTCCTCATGATCAAGGAATACCCCACAACGTGAGATTTTGCATGGTGCCCCAGATATGTTAACTGACAATCATTTTGTTTTTCTTCCATTTTCTTACTATTGCACCAACAGTTGTCGCCTTCTCACCCAGCGTGTTACTTGCGGTTTTGTAGCCCATTCCAGCTTGTGCAGGTCTATGACCTTGTCCCTGATATCCTTATAAAGCTCTTTGGTCTAGCCCATGTTGTAGAGGTTAGAGTCTGACTGAATAATTAAGTCTGTGGACAGGAGTCTTTTATAAAGGTGACTATGTAAGGCTACTTTCACACTAGCGTTTTCTTCAATCCGTCACAATGCGTCGTTTTGCAGAAAAAACGCATCCTGCAAAAGTGCTTGCAGGATGTGTTTTTTCCCCATAGACTTGTATTGACGACGCATTGCGACGGATTGCCACACGTCGCATCCGTCGTGCGACGGATGCGTCGTGCTTTGGCGGACTATCTGGAGCAAAAAACGCTACATGTAACGTTTTTTGCTCCTGACGGACCGCTTTTTCCGACCGCGCATGCGGAACTCCGCCCCCACCTCCCCGCACCTCACAATGGGGCAGCGGATTCGCCAGAGAAATGCATCTGCTGCCTCCGTTGTGCAGTCCGTTAAACGCTAGCGTCGGAATCTCTGCCCGACACATTGCGACGGGGAAATTCCGACGCTAGTGTGAAAGTAGCCTAAGACAGCTGTCTTTAATGGGCACCAATCACCATCGAGGGGCGGCCTTTATTAAATCTACATACAAATAAAATATGTGCACAAATAATAAACATCATACCGTCCTAAGAACAATAACAAATCCTCCTCAATAATAAACACAATGGTTGACATAGAAAATCACAGATCGGGGTATAATATATTTACACAGCCCAGTAACTGTTTTTGTTGTTCCGTTGTCATGGCATAGATCCACCCAATCATCGGATCTTCATAGAGCACAACCCCTTTCTTCTCCAATCGCTGTGCTTCAAAGAAAAGGCGCACAATGTACAGTCACCCAATCAGCTAACTCGCGCTGGAAGGTGTGTCACCCACCCTAAGACGCCGGCGCGTGCGCACAGAAAGCACCGCGCCGCCGGTCACATGACCGTCCCACGGCGCCGCCCAGCACGCCGCGCCCGGCGTCATACACCCAGCGCCGGCAACTGAAAGAAGCAGACGCAGCGCGGCGTAAGAGGGTTGGCATGGAGACACCATAGCGTACAGACGCCAGGGACTCCAGCCCGCCCCCACGCCACACCACGCATGCGTCAACAGTGACGACGCAAGCATAGCTAAATCCATAGCAATTATGTATTTACTGCGGAGAGATTAGAGCTGATTTAACAAACAAGGAACACGGAGGAGAGGAAGAAGAAAAGGGGGATGCTGGGCGGCGCCGTGGGACGGTCATGTGACCGGCGGCGCGGTGCTTTCTGTGCGCATGCGCCGGCGTCTTAGGGTGGGTGACACACCTTCCAGCGCGAGTTAGCTGATTGGGTGACAGTTACTGGGCTGTGTAAATATATTATACCCCGATCTGTGATTTTCTATGTCAACCATTGTGTTTATTATTGAGGAGGATTTGTTATTGTTCTTAGGACGTTATGATGTTTATTATTTGTGCACATATTTTATTTGTATGTAGATTTAATAAAGGCCGCCCCTCGATGGTGATTGGTGCCCATGTGGGCTCCACACTATTTAAGATGGCCACTTTTGATACTTTATATACTTGACAAAGGCCACCTTGGCCGAAACGTTGTAATTTTGTATGGCAGAATAAAGCACCTTTTTGGAAATTGTTTTCACCTGAGATGGATGCTGCTCTCTTTTCTTCTTTGAGTTTTCCTGGTCTGATTGGATCCTTGGACTTTGGAGCGTGCATCCTTCAAGCCGAGTGCTGATGGTTGAATTTACCTACTTGTAGCTGTCTTTAATGGTCTGTAGGAGCAAGAACTCTTAATGGTTAATAGGGGATCAGATAGTTATTTCTCACTGCAAAATGCAGATAAATTTATATAATTGATACAATGTGATTTTCTGGATGTTTTTTTTTATATTCTATCTCGCAATGTTAAAATTTACCTACCCTTAAAATTAAAGACTGTTAATGTCTTTGTCAGTGGCAAACCTACAAAATCAGCAAGCAATCAATTAATTATTTCCATCACTGTAAATGCATCCCATTCCAGTAGTGTCTTCATTAAGACTGTCATGCAAAACCCAGATGTTTATGAATCAGGCCTTATGTGTTCTTTAAAGTTTTTGCACACATGTCAGATTGGCTGCACGTGTGTGATGAACGTATTGATATCACAGGATGTGGGGTCTGAAGTTGTTTGCCATGCACCCCCCTAGTCGCAATGCTCCTCCACATGGGTCTCTGCGGGGACTGCATTGCTCCTTAGATTATAAATGCATTACACTGGGCTAGATCAGCTAATTGCATGCTGCAGTTCATACTGTATCCATACTACTAGTTTATTTGCATGAGAAGAGATGTTATTTCCTTCTTACTCTGCCTACAGTGATGAAAAGCTCATTTTAATATGTAAATTTGTCCTGCGTTAAATCATATTTTATGTAGATTTGCATTCATGTAGCGAGACAGTAGTGTTGACCTCAATTTTTTTTGTTGCTAGGACAGTTGCCATGGCACACTGGAACATGGAAAGACTCCTGTTGCATGTCAATAGACCTTGATAGCTGTCACCGGGCTAAATCATAGCTTTGAGAACAATTCGGGGATGCTTAATGTTTCTTTTTTAGAAGACAACATTGAAGTGGAACACGAAGCCTGTGTGTAGTCTTAGCTTTGTAAAGTAGAATCAGTCATACCCTTTTATTTGCTTACCTGCTGCAATTATAGGTTTACAACAAGGCAGTAACATTGGTCCGAGTGCGACGTGATGCCTTGTTAGATTGCACGCAGTCCGAAAATATGCTCGTCTGCACCTTGTCCCTGTATTCAACGAGACATTGATCACGATCTTACATTTCAAAGTGAGTGTACTGATTGATACTGAGCACTATGTATGTATGTATGTGTATATATATGTATATATATATATATATATGTATATATATATGTATATATATATATATATATATATATATATATATATATATATATATATATATATATATATATATATATATATATATATATATATATATATATTCTAAACACACATGCACAAGTTTTGTAGACGGAAAGTAAAGAAATCCTTGTTTATGATTGAGATTTATCTTCCCCTTAGCTGCATGGGGGCCGCCCGATCTGATGCTTATTATTGTATTCCATTAATCCCCCGTTACTCTGTGGCAGTAAAGCAGAAAATAACATGCTTTTTAACTTGTGCGTTCTCCAGCCTGCATAACAATACTTGTTTTCTAACATGGATGTTTATTTGAATTCATACCCAGTACAGTGAAATCCAATTATCTGTGCCTACTGTTTTGCCTGTGATCCATTTTCATAAGCTTCACACTGAGGTTTCCGTGCCAGAAACCTCAATGGTGTTGTTGAAACTGTTATTAGGTTCCAGTATTGCAATTTGTTTATTTGTCCGCATGGGTTATCTCACTGTGTGTGTTCCTAAGCAATTTTAGTTGTATGCAAATGTGCCAACACCTGAGGAAGCCTGTGTGATGTGACCCAAGGTGAGGCTCGGTGCCATCTTGTCTATCGAGAAGCAGCCGGTCTGGTCAAGGCAGATATACAGTCTTGATTTACTCTTCTATTTCTCATCTAGCACTTCGTTCTGGACCTGTTCTGTTATGGTCACCTAGCTATTGCACCCGTTCCACACCCAGATGGTGACCATTTTTATAGTTACATTTTTGTGCTATGTTAAACGCAACGTGTCACCAGAAATAATGCTGATAACATGCAGATATGCGGACAATATGCAGGTTAACAGCGTTTACGGGCAGCACGGTGGCGCAGTGGTTAGCACAGCAGCCTTGCAGCGCTGGGGTCCTGGGTTCTAATCCCACCCAGGACAACATCTGCAAAGAGTTTGTATGTTCTCTCCGTGTTTGCGTGGGTTTCCTCCGGGTACTCCGGTTTCCTCCGACATTCCAAAGACATACTGATAGGGATTCTAGATTGTGAGCCCCATCGGGGACAGTGATGATAATGTGTGCAACCTGTAAAGCGCTGCGGAATATGTTAGCGCTATATAAAAATAAAGATTATTATTATTATTGTAATCCTGCCTGGCGCCTGCACACATCCGAATGCAGCAGGGATAAAGTTAACTTTATTCCCGCCAGCATTCAGTATTCTGTCACCACTCTGACTGACAGTCGACCTCAATGTAGAGCCATTGTCAGTCATGGCCGGGTGTGTGGATACAGTGGCCGCTCTGTATACCCAGAGCGGTGACTGAAACAGCGCCACCCCTGTGACAGACTGAATGCTGGCGGGAAGGATAAAGTTAATTCAATAGCGAAATTTATTTGAAAAATAAATAAAATGGTGGCTCATTCAGCGCATGCTGTAACCATGCCCAAGCTCGTGTGTAATGATCTCTCCCTCTCGATCATTCCCTCTCAATCTCTTCCTCTTAATCTTGCCTTCTCTCGATCTCTCTCCCCGTCTCTCGATCTCTCTCTCCCCGTCTCTCGATCTCTCTCTCCCCTTCTCTCGATCTCTCTCTCTCCCTGTCTCTCGATCTCTCGATCTCTCCCCGTCTCTCGATCTCTCTCCCCGTCTCTCGATCTCTCTCTCCCCGTCTCTCGATCTCTCTCTCCCCGTCTCTCGATCTCTCTCTCCCCGTCTCTCGATCTCTCTCTCCCCGTCTCTCGATCTCTCTCTCCCCGTCTCTCGATCTCTCTCTCCCCGTCTCTCGATCTCTCTCCCCGTCTCTCGATCTCTCTCTCCCCGTCTCTCGATCTCTCTCTCCCCGTCTCTCGATCTCTCTCCCCGTCTCTCGATCTCTCTCCCCGTCTCTCGATCTCTCTCCCCGTCTCTCGATCTCTCTCCCCGTCTCTCGATTTCTCTCCCCGTCTCTCGATCTCTCTCCCCGTCTCTCGATCTCTCTCCCCGTCTCTCGATCTCTCTCCCCGTCTCTCGATCTCTCTCTCTTCCCGTCTCTCGATCCCTCTCTCTTCCCGTCTCTCGATCTCTCTCTCTTCCCGTCTCTCGATCTCTCTCTTCCCGTCTCTCGATCTCTCTCTCTTCCCGTCTCTCGATCTCTCTCTCTTCCCGTCTCTCGATCTCTCTCTCTTCCCGTCTCTCGATCTCTCTCTCTTCCCGTCTCTCGATCTCTCTCTCTTCCCGTCTCTCGATCTCTCTCTCTTCCCGTCTCTCGATCTCTTTGCGCCTCTCAATCTCTTTGCGCCAGTGAAGCTGCTGCCCCCTACCGACGTTGCTCCAACCGATGTCCTGGCATGCACCGAGGGCTTCGGAAAGAAAGATCTCTCTCCGGCTATATTATTGTTAAGCGCAGACATATAATGGATTTCTGTGTGGCTTTCTAATTTCCCAGTAGGTAATTTATATCCCCTGCATTTTATTCTCACCTTATTAAAAGGATTGTCCCATCTTTCCCATTAATCATGTGTCTGTGTGACCTCACACCATAAATTCCCAGTGTTGACCCAGAAACATAACCTGTGTGTAGTAAGCTATATCTCAGTTCAACTCCTGGCATCTACTTCAGGGATATATCAGATCAACAATATTGCATGATAATCTTTCATCATGTGTTAGGTTTCCCATTTCCATCTATTAAATTCACATATGCTTAAAAAAAGTAAAGATTTAAAGGCTATGACCATTTTCTTATTGGGGGCTTTTTTTTACCTTAAAAGCCTGTATTTTTTTTCTACAATTAGTTACATTAAAATTGTTGATCGCTTGATTTCTACAGCCTCTATGTACTACAGTGCATAGCTGTTGCAGAATGAATTTACAGTAAATCTGTCAGTGTGGTTGTTCTGCAGGTGTATAACTCTTATCTGTCTTCTTCAAAACTATCGTCTAAGAGTATTTATAACTTCACCACATAAGATTCTCTCAATGTTCAGAAATGTATAATCTGTTGTTGTCAGGGGACTCATACTGTCCGAACCACAGCATGCATGAATCATGTATAGTCCTCCCATACTCCTTTCTTAAATTCTACAGCATTTTGGCAAACACAGTTTTGAGAGAAGCTATGTGCTTCCCTCCGCCTAACTTGGATTGACGCAGTTGCGGAGAAGCTTGTTAATCCAGCTGAGCTGGGCAGGAAGAAGCCCACGGAGATCAAGTCTGCTGACGACTCTTTCTCTGAAATTCCTCAATGTTTCAGAGTAAACCTTGATGCCTTCAGTGAGCTAACTTGTCCTAGATGAATGCTACCCATGAAGGGGCCAAGGACTTTTATTATATCTGAAGTTATTCTCCCCCCTATCCTGCACACCAGTGATTGCACTCCCATCCTTGTCTGCTAGGTGGCGCTATAATATATGGCTGCTTACAATGCCTACAAGTAGTATTCAACCCCCTGCAGATTTAGCAGGTTTAATAAGATGCAAATAAGTTAGAGCCTTCAAACTTCAAACAAGAGCAGGATTTTTTAACAGATGCATAAATCTTACAAACCAAAAAGTTTTGTTGCTCAGTTAAATTTTTATAAATTTTGAACATAAAAGTGTGGGTCAATTATTATTCAACCCCTAGGTTTAATATTTTGTGGAATAACCTTTGTTTGCAATTACAGCTAATAATCGTCTTTTATAAGACCTGATCAGTCCGGCACAGGTCTCTGGCGTTATCTTGGCCCACTCCTCCATGCAGATCTTCTCCAAGTTATCTAGGTTCTTTGGGTGTCTCATGTGGACTTTAATCTTGAGCTCCTTCCACAAGTTTTCAATTGGGTTAAGGTCAGGAGACTGACTAGGCCACTGCAACATCTTGATTTTTTGCCTCTTGAACCAGGCCTTGGTTTTCTTGGCTGTGTGCTTTGGGTCGTTGTCTTGTTGGAAGATGAAATGACGACCCATCTTAAGATCCTTGATGGAGGAGCGGAGGTTCTTGGCCAAAATCTCCAGGTAGGCCGTGCTATCCATCTTCCCATAGATGCGGACCAGATGGCCAGGCCCCTTGGGTGAGAAACAGCCCCACAGCATGATGCTGCCACCACCATGCTTGACTTGTAGGGATGGTATTCTTGGGGTCGTATGCAGTGCCATCCAGTCTCCAAACGTCACGTGTGTGGTTGGCACCAAAGATCTCGATCTTGGTCTCATCAGACCAGAGAACCTTGAACCAGTCAGTCTCAGAGTCCTCCAAGTGATCATGAGCAAACTGTAGACGAGCCTTGACATGACGCTTTGAAAGTAAAGGAACCTTACGGGCTCGTCTGGAACGGAGACCATTGCGGTGGAGTACGTTACTTATGGTATTGACTGAAACCAATGTTCCCACTGCCATGAGATCTTCCCGGAGCTCCTTCCTTGTTGTCCTTGGGTTAGCCTTGAGTCTTCGGACAAGCCTGGCCTCGGCAAGGGAGGAAACTTTCAAAGGCTGTCCAGGCCGTGGAAGGCTAACAGTAGTTCCATAAGCCTTCCACTTCCGGATGATGCTCCCAACAGTGGAGACAGGTAGGCCCAACTCCTTGGAAAGGGTTTTGTACCCCTTGCCAACCTTGTGACCCTCCACGATCTTGTCTCTGATGGCCTTGGAATGCTCCTTTGTCTTTCCCATGTTGACCATGTATGAGTGCTGTTCACAAGTTTGGGGAGGGTCTTAAATAGTCAGAAAAGGCTGGAAAAAGAGATAATTAATCCAAACATGTGAAGCTCATTGTTCTTTGTGCCTGAACTACTTCTTAATACTTTAGGGGAACCAAACATAATTCTGGTGGGTTGAGGGGTTGAATAATAAATGACCCTCTGAAAAGACTTTTCACAATTTAAAAAAAAAATAAACAAAGAAATAACATTCTTTTTTGCTGCAGTGCATTTCACACTTCCAGGCTGATCTACAGTCCAAATGTCACAATGCCAAGTTAATTCCAAATGTGTAAACCTGCTAAATCTGCAGGGGGTTGAATACTACTTGTAGGCACTGTATATGTTCCTTGTACTGTACACTTGTTGGAACTTGGACACCTACCAGAATGTTCAATGTAATGTGATAATCACATGGTTAATGGCCGTGTTACAAGATGCACCGCATTTACAGCATGGTAATCTCCCACTGCTCGGCACACGGGGTAATGCACGAGTACCAGCATTTTAAGAAGGTTTTAATAAATCATTCTGTCATTTAAACATTTCTCTCAAGCACCAAGAACAATGGGAATAGTACTGTAATTGCTAATTAACTTTAAGAGTTGATTATGAGATATTGTTGGTGATTAAGCACCCTCGAGGCTTCAAAACTCCATTTTTTTTTCTTCGTTTAATGAAGACAGCATGCTTAGGGCAACTTTGTCTATTAAGCTGGAAGCCATTGTGGGAGTGTAGATATTGAGTGGACCTATTATTTTTCAGGGGATACCTTGTAACAAATGCATTTCTTCTGACTAGCATGCTTTGCCTGAGATGAGGATTTTCATTCCATTGCATTGTTTGGACACATGATGGAATTATTACCAAGGCATCAGAAATTGCCGCAGGATCTCTCACCTGTGCGATACTGAGGGGATCCTGAGAGCATGATGTGTTCGGGGGCCGGGAGGGCTACAGATTTAAGACTCAGACACCGGAAGTGACATTGCAAGGTTGAGACCTTCTAGTTTTCTCCTCTTGTGTCCTTCACAGTCCTCTAAGGCTTTGTTCCCACCATGAGCTTTTGGGGAGTTTTTCACGTTGCAGATTTTCTGCAGCATTTCTCACCAATGTAGTAAATTAGGTTATGGTACTTTTTTTCATTGTGGTTTTTAGTGCGTTTTTAAACACTTATTTTTAATCTATTTTTTGACTGCATTTTTTTTGTCTTTTTGGTATGTCCTGTTTTAACTAAAGCTGCTTTGATTTTGATATGTTTTGGTATTTGGCTTTTTAAGGGTCTGTGCACACGTTGCAGATTTGTCTCATTTTTGTCGCATTTTTTTCTGCGCCGATTTCTCACAAAACATAAAGGATTTGTTAGTGTCCGCAAAGTGACTGAGAATCCTGAAATCTCTTGCACGCGTTGTTTATTTTTCCTTCCTGATTTGCAGTACATGTATATCTGTAGTGGGTCAATTCTTTCAGCGTTATTGCTGCAGATTTCACAAAAGTAATGAGTGTGAAAAAATCTACATTAAAAACGCATCAAAAACACACACAAAAAATGTGCTGATTTAATGCAGTGTTTTTCCTTCAAGAGATGCAGAAATGGTGCAGAAATGTCTGCTGCAAGTATTTAACTTGTCACATACCCTGATGCAGTCCTGTGCGGATTACATGTGCTTTATACCTACAAATTTTCCACATGTAATGCAAGTCTATGGGGACAATCTGCACATAAAACCAAGCCTATCCAAAGAGAAATTGATGTGAAGCCCGCACCGCAGCTCCGTTTCCTATGAATACGAAGAAGCACAGTGGCCATGAGATTAATTTCATATCCCATCCGCTTTGCCAGAACTGTGGGACACTGTGCTTTTTATGCTGCAAAAATTTGCAGCGTCAAAACCTCATTGTGTCAGCACAACATAAGGCTGTTCCGCGGGCTGTGTGACTGCATTCTAGTGCTGGCTTAGAGGACAGTAGCTGTCTAGGGGTTAATTGTTCATTATAAAATGATCAGATTGGTTTAAAAAATATAGCAATACGTGTCCCATAAGGAACCCCAGCTTCTTCCATACTGATACTACCAGTACCCTGACAGGCTCTGCTTCCTGCTGCAGTGATGATGTCACCAGGACATGTGACTAATGCAGCTGTAAGGAGGTTGCTTTCCCTGCTCCGTGCCTGGAAACACTTAGTCAGTCAGCTGGGTTGTTGGGGGGAAGACTTTCTGCCCTGGACAGAGGGGACCAGGTGACTGCTGGGAGGAGAGAGGGGTGTGGTCAGAAAAGTGCGGGAGCGCAGAGAGAGGGCAGCACGCCAAAGAGAGGGCAGGCTGCAGCGCCGTGCTCCCCTAAAGGTAGTGCTCCCCGTGAGGGCACTGAGGCTGAGATACCCACCATAGTGAAGGCTGGATGTGAGAGTGTTGACTTGGCAGCCTCCGTAATCCGAAAAGACGCATCTCCTGACAGTGACCTGAGTGCGCAGCCCCGGTGACCGCAGTGACAAGCCAGAACCCCTCAGTGTGACAAGTAAACTGTTCAGTGTGTGTGTAGCATTGCAACTGCAGAAAGCCTGCCAGCCTGATATACAGAGACTCCCAGCAGAGTGGCTGAGTTACTTCCTGCTTTCAGCTTCACTGGAAGAAAAGGCTTAACCCCGGAGTCTCCAGTTCCCAGGAGACAGAGGAGAGACTTCAGGATCTCAAGCACTGCTGGTGACTGTACCTGCCTTGGAATAAGGACTCTCCAGTCAGGACCTCCCTGGATTGATAAGTTACAAGAACATTCGTTAACCGTTGCGATTCCGCTTAACTGTTTACTGTGTGCTTTATCTCTGTTAACCCCCTGTTTACTCCCTGCGAGGAGAATCTTACTCCTGTTAGTAAATTCCCCTCAACAATTGGTCTGTCTGTTCCGTGGTGACACTCAACCCTGCACTCTATTACACAGCCAATCACTAACCACAGTAGTGTACCACTGCTTCTAGTGATTGACTGCAGTGTTAAAACATCAGTGTCACAGCAGGACGTTATACATATATATATTCTAGATCTGTAGATGTATATTACTCCTCAGACTACTCCTTTAATTAACAAAGCACAAGCTGCCATGGGGTTGACTTTAATGGTAAGCCCCAGAGTCTGTACTCAGTTCTTAGTATGAAGAACCAATCATGCGCAGATTGTATCAGCTTTACACCAGTATGGCTACGTTCACATTTGCGTTGTGCGGTGCTGCGTCGGTGACGCAACGCACAACGCAAACCAAAGTGCATGCAAAACGCATTGTTTTGTGACGCATGCGTCCTTTTTTGGCATGATTTTCGACGCAGCCCGGCAGAACGCAAATGTGAACGTAGCCTAAATGAGTGCAGTGGAAATACCGTACTGCGGACCCTATTATGGTGTCTCGGACCACCCCTTTGGTTGGATTGTTGGTGAAGCATTGTACCCTTCTGCTGATGGCTGTTGGTGTGCACCTAGTATAGGGAGTTCTGTAATAGAATGTTTTGGAAGAACTCCTTACCATATACAGCCCTGATATGTGCACTCGCTAGTGATGTGCTGACGGCCCCTATGAGTGCCACCCTGTGACTTGGCTATTGCGTAGGGAGCAATTGTAATAAAACTACATCAGAGACCTGCTATTGGCACAGTTCCCTTATTTCATAAAATGACTCCAGACGGATATGACTTTTAAATCTATGGAAATATCTAAATTTCTGCAACAAGTTTTATTCATAAAATGACAGGTGAGACTTTATTCTGATGTATTTTTATTTATTAAGATTGGAGCTAAAACTGCTAAAAACAGCAAAAAATAAAACATTTTACGATAAATACATTGTTTCACTAGAATTACTTACCGTATATAAAGGAAGGGTATGTCTTACAGATTAGCTGGGTCCGAAAAGTGGAATTGGAGATTTTGGCCACCTTTTAGCTGTGTTTTTGTGTTTTTTTTGTATGCTAATTTTCAGCTGCATTTGACAGTACCAACTATGTCTATGAGATTTCAGAAATCCCATGCACACAGCTTGTTTTTTTCATCAGTATTTTGTGCTTTGCTTGTTTTTTTTGGACATAGAGCATGTCACTCCTTTCAGCGTTTTTCACCCATTGACTTAAAGGGCAAAAACGCATGAAAAAATAAAAACGCAACAGAAACTCGGCTAAACCTGTGTTTTTGCCACAGCTTCTTTCCTGCCAAGAAATCCGTTTTGCTGCAGAAAAAATGCCCAGTGTGAACTTCGCCTTAAAGAGAATATGCCTCACAATTTTGTAGTGTAAATTATGCTGGAATACTGACTAAATTGATACCTGAGGTGCAGAAATCCGCTTTGATGCTCTTTTGTAATCACTTTTTCAAGTTTACTGCTAATTAGATTTTGGTGCACAGAGGCCGGACTGTACATGGGGCCTTCTCCTCCCTGTCCATAATATCTCATCCCCTCCACCTGCCTCCAGTCTGTGAATGACCTGCCTCCACCGAAATCTCAGTTGTGACCTGTCAGACAGACAGACAAGAGGCAGTCGGAGGGTCGGGGATCACAGACAAGGAGAAGACCCAGTGTACAGTCCTGTTCCTGTGCACCGAAATCTAATTACTAGAAAACTTCAAATGGTGATTAAGAACAACAAATATTGGATTTCTGCACCCAAGGTATCAATGTAATCAGTATTAGTCATGTCTTTACATTACCAACTAGTCCTGACGGGTTCAGTACAAATGCACGGGCTAACATCTTGTGATTAGGCTAGGTTCAGGCAAGGACGGACGATTAATGCTTATTGTATGTAGGCTGTGCTGCTGGAACACAGTACTTTTGACGTAGAGGAGTTGTTTTTTTTATTGCATTTAGTTTTTTCGCGTAATAAAACTACTGGTTGGGCAGTGAGACGCGTTGTGGCAATAAAAACCTTCTGCTCCACTACGTCAGAACGATTGTATTGTATCAGTGCAGCCTACTATATACGTGCATCGTCCACCCGGGTCAATCTCTTCGGGCGGACTTCTTCCCCAGCCGCGGGGCGGCAGCAGCTGGCGTTCTTTATTAGTCAGTGGTGGTCTCTTATACAACCACTCCAGGTGGGCTCCACTCCTGGTGCTCTTTTTTACCTTCACAGATTCTCTTTCTATTCAATACAGACTGAGTCACTTACTGGTACGACTTTCCTCTGTTCTGGTAATGTATTCTGTGCCCTCCTAAAAAAAAGATGGACACTGGTGGAAGAGAGGCCAGACTGAATGCCTGATTATGGTGAATGACTCCATTGAGAGTTCTGTCCCAATCCTGTCCATCATGTGTGTGTATATATAATGAATCCATTACTAGTTTTTTGTTACTCCCTCTGAGAACAGCATGATGTAGGCGCTGAAACCCTGATTCCAGCGATGCATCAGTTACTTTATTGGGGACTGCAGTTATGATTAAGAATAGCTTTCTCTGCTGCAGATATAGCAGTACTCTGAGTGCTGAGCTCTATAAAACATGCACACTCAACTGATTGACAGCTTTCTGCCTATGCACAGGCTACACAGAAAGCTCCCAATCAGTGCTGGGGATGCGGTTATACAGAGCTCATGAATATGAAGGAATACATACCAGTAGGCCAATTAGTCCTCCACTGATAATAATCTCTTCCTGATTAAGCAATGATTTTTATAAAAACTGCAGTAAGCAGCCCGATATGTGACACATCACTGGAATCAATGTCTCTGCATCTACATTATATTGCTGTTAGACTAGGCTGCAACAACCTGGTGACAGATTTTCTTTAATTTTGCTGTACTGAATTTTCTTTAAAAGTACAATAAGTAAGAGAAAGAAACACAGATTTATACAGCATATAAAGGGCAGCAGCCTCACAGGGCTGAGCACGCAACAATGGTACAAAGACAATAGTGTTCTGTATGTCAGGCAGCAGATAGTAGGCTCCCTGAACCTTCCAGATCCTGGGAGCTGTAATATAGTAATCACCAGCTAAGAAGCAATAGGAGGGTGGGAGGTGGAGTGATCCCACCTTTATTGTCTGGGAGTGAGATGCACTAAACATATCCCACGTGTCAGAACTGCCACTATTGAATTTATCAGCAAAGATCTACATAAGTTACACTATATGAACAAGTTCTGTAAGTCAACTGAATGTGTTACAATGAAGCATGGCCACCAGATATTAAAGTGACCCTGACCTCTGATGTGTTAGGCGGCCAGGGTGGTAGTCGTGGCAACTGGCTGTACTGTCCCCACACCCTGGCGCCTCACAGATGAAACAGCAAGTCCTGTCAGCTCTGCACACAATACTGCACTCACTTCAGCTGCTGGAGTCTCTGCGATCCCGGTTACTTCAGTCTCTGACACATGAGTCCCAAAAATCACTCTGTACTCCATGTTCTTGCTCAACTGTGAAACTTTACTGAACATTAAACCAGTCTTTACTTTGACAGCACACATCACATACTGAGTCATCTTCCTTTCTTTCCCTGTCATCCGGACAGGCCCTGATCTTTATAGCAGCTTCCTCTGCCTTGTTATCTCGGCCGTATCTTTTAGGCAATCCGTGTCCATCCTGTTTTTTCTCGTCACCAGCTCCTTATCAGCCCCTTGTCCGGTTTTAATTGGAAGAGGTGCCAGGAACGCTTCCACTGCTGCTTGTGCCCCGGTCATAGACCGTAAATCCTGATTGGGGATGGTCCTATCGAGCTGGTGCCCTTCTGCACTGTTTCTTGCCTGGGGCCCCTTACTGCTACAACAGCTTTATCCCCACGGCTATAATCCTCTGCTCTATCACTGCTCACAGGTCCTGCCCGTGAGCAGGTTGCTCGGGCGACTGACTCAACCGGGAAGCAGCACAGCTACAAGTCCCCACTCTGTGTTGCCCTTCCCATTAAATTAATCCCTGTGCTGCCTATCTCCTAATCTATTCTATGCTGTTTCTTACCTCTAGCATGCCCCCCTCTACTTTACCCCATTACTGTCCTATACTACCTAAAATCCTATTCTATCCCTAAAAGCCTATAAGCAGTACATGACAGATACAATATCTAAACATTACATTAAAGCACATGACATTACAGTGTATAAACACACATGAACAGTGAGGTGCCGCATGTGACTGTGTGAACTGTGTCCTGTAGAGAGGCAGCATGTGCGGTTCCCCGCCACCTCCTTACAGATGCATGCTAACCCGCGCTGCAGAGCAGTGGGCAGGCAGGTCCCCTGGAGCTTCTCTTCCTATATGCCCACACAGGCAGAGACCCATCACTCCAGGGCAGCGGCCGGCGAAAAGCCGCCAGGGACCTACCTTTCCGACTAGTCTCCAGCACAGCTTCTAAAGTATCTTTTTCTGTGACTTGCTGCAGCGTTTGAGTCCCACACACCTGGCTGAGATCCTGCAGCCGGTGCCTGATGCATGCTGCCCATGGATCGCCCCTTGTAAATCGGGGGTCAGGCTTACTTTAAGGAGCCTCTCATTGTTTCCTGCGTATTCTGCTGATAACAACTGTATATGGGATAAGTATGACCGCTCTTTCATCATTCTGACAAAGATGTCGTGTGTAATACCAGTGCGGGGAATAACGGATCGTGCAGCAAAATCATAGGAGTGTTGTTTTCCTGGGAGACAATGGAGCCAGACAGGATTGACAGCAGTTACTCGTGCTCTGATGATAAAAAGACCCCTCCCCAGAAAGGCTCGATACCAGTACAACCCCACCATGTGCCTGCTCTACAGCGCCAACGCGACTCCAGTTCCTGAGGAGAGATGGCATGTGTAATTTGGGGAATCTGCACCACCTACCCAAGATCTTATCTTTTTTTGCCATATTTTTAGATGTGTACATATTTAAATGGAACCTGACAGTAGATTCACACTGCTAACACTACCAACATTGGTTGTGTTACTGCAGACGGGCACATTTCACTGCAAATGACTGGCGTTTTGGAGAAAATGTACTTTGAAAAATCGCTCTGGGATTATTAGGCCAGAGTCCTGGTGGCTTCCCCAAGCCCCGCTCTCCGGCTGATAGGGAAGCGTTTCACATTAAAACCATACATGGCTGTAACATTGGAGCCAAACCACGGGCAGCATGATTGTAAACCTTTTCCAATGTCTCCGTGTTTTATTGCCCTTATAACTACAGATTAGTGATGGACCAGTTGTGAGACCTTCACTGATTGCTCAGACCCCACTCCCCCGAGAGGTGCGCAGCTTAGGAGACAGAGGCGCACAGTGGAAGGGCAGAGCCTCTGCTTTCTATTGAGTCCGTGTGTGCATGTTTAGCCAGGAGCGTGGCTTCCGTCTCCTAAGCTGCGCACCTTTTGGTGGAGCCATCACGCGGTGAAATGAGCCTAAGGATATGCTCAGACATGTGGCACAGACTAGTGCTGTCCGATGGTTTCTCAGCAGCACAAACACTCAGTTCCATTGAACCAAAGTGAGTCCTAGTCTCTGGTCCATGAGTCTCATTCTTACCCATTTTTTGGCTAATGTTCGGCCACTAAAACCTGTATAAGCCAGAGGAGACACTGAGCAAATACATTGTGCTTCAGGGCTCCATCCACATTTCATCCATTTTCACCTGATCCATTGTTAAAAATCATGAAGTTCAGAAAGGATCACTGCACACGTATAATGTAACTTTGCATATTTCAAAAGTTTATTAGATTTCCATCAATAGCAAAAGGTATCAGGCGAAAATTGACGTTTCGGCCAGCTTCGTGGCCTTGATCACAATATCGCCTATTGAGATCTGTTGCTTATAAAGGAAGGACACAGAATAACTGATGAGTCGGGTACATGGGTGCTGTGGTAACCAGAGTAATAAAATAGCGAATGCTTGCCACCGTACAGCAAGGCCTCTAAGTCCGGCTGGAAGGAAACCTGTGACTGTCCTGTATGTATAATCGGGGCCAAGGGTAAGGTAGTAACCTTCTAGGGTTTTCTTGGAATGACCCGGAGGAAACAAGAAAAATAATTGCACTGTGTCATATATATGGTCGCGGGCCCAGATGAATGCAGGTTCACAATTGTAGTACTGAACTCCCCATTTACTGCGGTATATGGAACGTGGAGTAAGGTATAGCGTCCTCGTCCAGGTCCCCTTGTCCAGATACGGGGGGCAAGCGTTGGTGGTGAAGTGGAGCAGGCCGACACAAACCTGTGTCCCGGCGGTGAAGAGGCCTCTATACCTTACTCCACGTTCCATATACCGCAGTAAATGGGGAGTTCAGTACTACAATTGTGAACCTGCATTCATCTGGGCCCGCGACCATATATATGACACAGCGCAATTATTTTTCTTGTTTCCTCCGGGTCATTCCAAGAAAACCCTAGAAGGTTACTACCTTACCCTTGGCCCCGATTATACATACAGGACAGTCACAGGTTTCCTTCCAGCCGGACTTAGAGGCCTTGCTGTACGGTGGCAAGCATTCGCTATTTTATTAGTCTGGTTACCACAGCACCCATGTACCCGACTCATCAGTTATTCTGTGTCCTTCCTTTATAAGCAACAGATCTCAATAGGCGATATTGTGATCAAGGCCACGAAGCTGGCCGAAACGTCAATTTTTGCCTGATACCTTTTGCTATTGATGGAAATCTAATAAACTTTTGAAATATGCAAAGTTACATTATACGTGTGCAGTGATCCTTTCTGAACTTCATGACTTGTGGGATCTAGTACCCCATTCACTTGCACCGTGGACTCTACAGATTGAGTGCTAGCTTTCTATACTTTCCATTGTTAAAAATCAATGTCTTTATCAAAGCTCAGTGTGCCTGCTTAAGTGAGAAACAACTGATGCAACTGGGATGACTCCTGAGAGAGATATTGTTCCATTTTTCCCGGATGAGAAAACTCGCATAGATGTGTGAATGGAACCCAATTTTTCTTTAAAAAAAAATCCTATTTTCTTCTAAAAAATAACGGCTGATGGTTCGTTGGCGTGTCAAGCATCTGCCATTTGTTTTATTACAAAAACAAATACAATTTCATATATTAAAGCAGGGTTGGGGAACCTCAGTCAAGTGGGCCGTTTATGGTCCTCAGTGACCTTTTATCCTGTTCTCGGGAGATTTTCGGGGGCCACAGTGCTTGGGCTGGTAGCTGTATGTTGACGATCACCGACCCTTTAATTTCGTCTTGCTCTGTGACCACACAGTGTTCACTACTGAATGCTGAGAGGTAATGCCCTGACACCAGTGCCAGCGTCAGGACATTCTTTGTTGGCGGAGTTAGCAAGCGATTTGTATGGCCCCCGAAGGATGGTGTACATATCAAAATAGCTCTCAGCAGAAATAAGATTCTCCCCCTGTATTAGAGAATGCATTGTATCCATAATAATCAGCTGTTGTACTATTGATGGCTATGGGATCCAATCATTTTTAGGTGGACTCATAGACTTGAATAGTGGAGGGTCATTAGAACGGCTCTGAATAAGTATTGGTCTGTGCTGTCCGTTTTTCTCAGGGCCAGCATGAAATCCTGTCGTGTGAGTTAGTGATCACTGTATACATGACATGAATGCGACCCCCAGACTGGTCTCAAGCTAAATAATAGGAACAGGAGAGGGACACAATTAATTATTGGGCAGCACGGTGGCGCAGTGGTTAGCACTGCAGCCTTGCAGCGCTGGAGTCCTGGGTTCAAACCCCACGAAAGACAACATCTGCAAAGAGTTTGTATGTTCTCTCCGTGTTTGCGTGGGTTTCCTCCGGGTACTCCGGTTTCCTCCCACATTCCAAAGACATACTGATAGGGAATTTAGATTGTGAGCCCCATCGGGGACAGCGATGATAATGTGTGTAAAGCGCTGCGGAATATGTTAGCGCTATATAAAAATAAAGATTATTATTATTATTATTGTGTTTTTAATAATTTCTCCTATCTTGTAGCATTTCATGTGCCGCTGGCGGAAGGATAGCAGCGCCGTGCGAGGCTGGGCTTCTAATAAGTGGGCATATTTCCTCTATACATTCGCTCCAGTGTTCATGGACGGTTCATTTACGTAGTGTAAATCCGTTTGGGGATCTTATAATGCCGTCTGCTCTGATCCGGCCCTATATCTAACTATATATATCTAACTATATGTTCCACGCCGTGCCATAAATTGGCCAGCCCTGGCAGTTCATGGTTCTCTGAAAGAACGACTCTGCGCTAACAGCCGAGACTGAAGATTGCTGTTGGCTTTCAAGGTGACAACTGTAGAGCTCTAATACCTGTGGGAATGATTTCCGTCTGGTTGCCGGCAGCGCCTGTTCTCCACTATTTTGCTTTCTTCCATTGCATTCCCTTTATAGTGCAATTCATTACAGAGAGAGGAGCGATTCTGCTGAAAAGCTTTGACAGTAAGGTCTTAAGAAAACACATGAAAACTACATAGAGATGGCTGCAGTGCAAAAGGGCAATTTTTTACCTTCAGTCCTGCACATCGCAGGGTATTATGTTGCGGGCAATTCTGGCTGCAGATAATGTATTCAGCCCTTTCTGCAGCCGGATTTAATTTTCCACAGTATTGGTTTCATGAATTCTGAAAGGGTCTGATGTGCTGCGCTCGGTGGGATCCGGGCCTGCGAACACAGCGATATCCAGTTTGCCATGTTGGAGAATCTATATGGCTGATAACGAGCCACTATTTAGCCGTATTGATCAAGTTGTCGTTTGCATGACAATATGGTGATATTGTGGAGGCCATGCACCTAGGAGGCTCTGATTAATCTGTTATTTCGGCTCTGTCTCCTAGTTATTCTGCTTTATGTCTGCATGTCCCGGCTCGGAGCTCCGAGTCCTCCTTCTTCTTGTAATGACCTCTTTACCATTGAAATCTAATGAAAAGTGGAAATCCGAGGTGTTAATTTTCCCCCTGTTTATCTGTGTAGGTGGCTTGTATGCAGCTCATCAATGCTCTTGTAACATCACCTGATGATCTGGATTTCAGGCTTCACATCAGAAATGAATTTATGCGCTGCGGCCTGAAGGAGATCTTGCCGGTAAGTGCCCTGTAGTCACTGTTTCTACATTAATATTTAAATTTCCGGAGACCGGAGTGGGGAACGTATTTCATAAACTTCTCTTTTTGGAATAATGTAATCTCATTTGCAGAGATGAGATGTGCTTTCCGTAACCCCAGCATTCTTACTGAATACATAGCATGCGAGCCACCGCGCTCTCCCAGTCCGCCTAGATTTTGGGTGTCACCTGTTTAAGCATTGATTTAATGCACAAGCGCCCTGTTTTAATAGGTTTCCTAGAGGCATTAATATTCCCCAGACAGATTAAAATGGTTATTTTTAATGAATGTATCGACTTAAAAACAATGGATGTAGCATTTAGAAGGTTCACCTCAGCGATTGCGAGCAGCATGGGGAAGGTTGGTCTTTAATAAATGATACAGCCCCACTAGAGATCATTTGTGGGAAAGCGGCTACTGAATTGGAGCCCGTCTTTATGATGAACGGTTTCCACTTGCCTCTAGCTATATGTATAAGCCTTATGTCTCTCCCGTTTCATATAGCAATTAAAAAGTATCCGCAATGATGCCTTGGACATCCAGCTGAGAGTGTTTGATGAGCACAAGGAGGAAGACATGATCGAGTTTTCTCACCGCCTCGACGACGTCCGCTTAGAAATGGAATATCCTTTCTATAAAGCAATAACAGGAGCTGTAGTTTGTTGGAAACCGATAATATGATGTAGAAGAAAGGCACTGACCATGTAAAACAGCTGGTAATACTAATCTAGGAGCCGGAGAGGACCACGAATCACAAATGTGTTGTCTGGTAAAGTAGCATTCCAATGTGGGCTGCGTTATTTTATCAGTGGGAAGACCACCATTACTATGAGAGGCAATAAGCACATTTGACTTGGCTGCAATATTATGAAATTAGTGGGAAGACCACTGTTACTATGAGGGTATACGCACACGTTGCGGATTTTGCTGCGGATCCGCAGCGTTTCCGCAGCTGCGGATCCGCAGCAGTTTCCCATGAGTTTACAGTACAATGTAAACTTATGGGAAACCAAAAACGCTGTGCCCATGCTGCGGAAAAAAACGCGCGGAAACGCAGCGTTTTATTTTCAGCAGCATGTCAATTCTTTGTGCGGAATCCATTTTCCCAATACATGAGTAATCCATCTCCTGCGTTTTCCCTGGTCTGCTCCCTCAGCTTTTCTTCCTGCACCATGGCTCCCAGGCCCGCAGCTTCCTGAACCATCCAGCTAGCTGATACTGAGTGCCCCCCGTCCACTTTCCCCATCTTGGGTGAAAATTCAGGTTGCCTCCGCAATTCCTGTTCGGACCGTAAGTCCCGGACGTCATGGGAGGTAACCCACAGACTAGCCACTGATTCTTCCAGGCTGCCTCGCTCTCTTAACTCTACACTTGTAGATTGTAGATTGTGAGCCTTCGCGGGCAGAGTCCTCTCTCCTCCTGTACCAGTTATGACTTGTATTGTTTAAGATTATTGTACTTGTTTTTATTATGTATACCCCTCCTCACATGTAAAGCGCCATGGAATAAATGGCGCTATAACAATAAATAATAATAATACTACACTGTTGCTCTGTTCAGCTTTCTGTCACAACTCCTTCTAGAACAATTCTCCTCACACAGCTTTAGCTCCTCCCACTACCTGAAAATTACCTCAGGAAGGCATTCTCCCTGCCACTACACTGGCTCCGCCCCCTTTCTCAACTGTCACTGCTCTGACTGAAACCAGTTCTCAACACAATCTAATCTCTTACTCTACAGCGCCCCCTTAACACTAACCCACAACTACACTGCCATAACCCTTACCAATGCTGACCTACCACTGCCACTGACTGCCCCGAACACACAGATATCAGAACAGTGTCAGCCATTATCATATTAAACAGTGTCAACTATCATAAAGTACACCAGGCACACAGCAAACACAAAACATTCCCAGTTTCATTAGGTAGGCATGCACAGGAATGCAGGGCTCAAACCAGCCGCTTGCACACCCCCTTACATATGCAAATCGCATAGTTGCGGTCAAGCTCTCTTCCATATGTCAGCCCCATAGAATCCCTATAGTGCGCAGTGCTCTCAATGTAAGGATAACCAAGTCTGCAGCCACATATAGTGACTGAAGACTTGTAGTTTTAGACTGAACTTCACCTTTAAAGAGGAGACAGGGTTACAGTGACAAGTAACACTACTATACACAGCTGATAACACCAGACTCACCAATCACAAAAGGCGATGTCACAGTTAACACCTCCCTCTCCACAGTGAACTCTGCACATGCTCATTATATGCTTCATTACAAAAGATATGCACAGAGTTGGTTCATTGCTGCTAATGTACGTGTCATTTCCTGAAACAGGAAGTTAGTGTAAAAAAAATCTCCAGTGGTCAATGTACAATTGCAAGATTTCTAATTATTTTAAATAAACATTAAGAAAAAACCTGATTTATACAATGTGGTTTCCTGATCATGCATTAACTAATAAGACATGCGTTTGTCCCATTCAGAGCATAAATGATGTTACTTACTGACATGACTCTACCTGTGTGACATAAATTCTCCTGTACATCCTTGTTAATCTTCTCTCCATTCTCATTACATGCATCTATACGTATGTATCTGTAGTGTCAGGAGGCTTCACCGCGAGCCTTGAGGAATCAGCAATGAAGTGTGCAGAATAACCTTCATCACTCACTGATGGACATGTGAGACTAGTGGAGTGGGCAGAATTATTACAAATATTTTAATATTGGGAAATTATCATATAAAATTGCTGTAATGGTATATGAAATTTTTATTCCCTGTGCAAAAATGTAATTATATCCCGGAGTCTGTCAGTTTTATTACCTTAACATTATAACTGATGTTAGCGATGTTTTCAGTGTGCTGTGGAATTCTGTCAAGAACACGTATTCTGAAGGATATTTACTTTCCATTCTTCAGCATCTTCTAATAATCCGCAACGACTGTTTTGCAAGGTTAGGACATGTCTTCTCATTTGTCACCTTTTTATATTATGCTTGTGTTGTGTATATGGTTAGTTCTTCTCACCTGACACAAAAGCTCATATTTATTAATATTCCATGCAAAACCCATACTGGTTTAGGTAATCTGTGGGGCGCTGATGTCAGGCATTGTCCCTGCGCTGTCTTTTGACTCCCCGTGCTTGTTTTTGACTCCCTGCACCGGGCGCTGCCTGCCGGCTCCCTGCGCCGGGCGGTGCCTGTCGACTCCCTGCGCCCGGGCGCTGCCTGTTGACTTCCTTCACCGTGTGCTGCCTGTCGACTCCCTGCGCCCGGGCGCTGCCAGTCGACTCCCTGCGCCCGGGCGCTGCCTGTCGACTCCCTGTGCCCGGGCGCTGCCTTTTCAGGCTCTGTCCCAGGTCCACTTATCGGACTCCTATTTATGCCACAACTTTGTGAATTTGCTGCCAAATATTGCAATGTGTCCGGGTGAAGTGGCAAAAGGAACTCAAACCCCCTATTGCAATGGTTGCCGTGGGCCCAGCTTTCCAGTATTCATCAACTATCCTGTCTGTGTTTGATACGAGACCCTCTAATGTGTGTATTTAGTGAACCTCCAGGCTGTTCTCTTACTAAGGCGTATATATGTGGCAGTGTCCTGAAACTACTTTTTTGTGAAAATGGAGGTGTATATGTAGTAAAATTGCAGGTAGGCACTTATTAAGGTGCAATAATTCTTGACTGAAGAGTTTTTAGAAGCCATACTGGTAAGATTCTTCTTTCATGCTAGTGGTATAAATAACCATGACGTCATTGAATTGTGAGACCATCGGTTTATCGCCTATTTGTGTAACTGCACTTTCACTAATCTTTTTACTCGTCAGAGAGGAGTTTTGTTGAGTGGGAGCCCAGGTGCGGAGACCTCCACGATCACAAAATAACAAGGCCCTGGAACTGTTCTGCGAGTGCTGCTCTCATCTGAGTTGGAAGCTGCCATCAGTTTAAGGATTGTGGGTCCAACCTGATCCTCAGAGGAGAGCAGTGCTGAGGGAACGTGCTGGGATAAGGTGCGTGCTTGAAAAACATGTCAAGACATCAGCAACACATCCAGGGATTTCCGAACTAACAGGCAATCTCTGCATGTGTTGCGGATGTCGAATAGCTGGGAGACATGCAGGCACAGGGACTCAAACATATTTTTCGAGCACGCTGAAGACACTGTTATCACTCGAGCATGCTCAGATAACACCTTATCCCAGCACGTTCCCTCATCACAAGCTCTTAGTTATTCTGCTCTCTGTGTTAGAGATCAGGCGGACCCCTTAATGATCAACCCTTTGCCATCTCTCTGCATACCTATACAGTTACACTTTAAATGGAACGTGTCAACTGAAAATGACCTATTGTTAAGACCGGGAGGGGGCTAGATGTATTTCTTTAGAAAAAAAAATGATAGCTGTGTTTTTTATCAATTTTCAAATCACTGTCTCTATGTTAGAAAACTCCATTTTTGCAGATTTCACATCTGGCCACTTCTGCAGCCTCATGGGCCGTTTCAGACCCCGTTGCAATGTATAGAAATATTGACTTCTCATGCAGTCATTGGAACATAGTTCATTGTGATGGGCTGGATCCTCTTTTATCTGCTGCATACGGGCAGTAATGAGACTACTGAATATTCATTATAAGTGTATTATAAGTGGCCAGTGTGAAAGTTGCAGGATTTCTGAGATCGTTTTTAAAGGGAACCTGTCTGATCCTCTTATTGTCCCAAGCTAACACCATAATGTGCAATGTGCCGGATTCTGCCTTCAGGTCAAGTATTTTATGTGCCTCACTAAGGTTTCTCGCTTTTAAAAGATGAACTTTTATTGCCCAGCTCATTGCATGTAAATGAACCAGGACTAGTCCAGCGGGGGGCATCTAGTTTCCCAGACTAGTCCTGCCTCGGATCCTCCAATCAGTCCACCATACAATCCAAGACATGGGAAGACCCTCAGCAGGGATGGATTTGCTCAATATTTCCATTGGATTACTATTTGGAAGCTTCACATTATTAAAAGATAGAAAACTTATTGTGAAACATAAGAGTTCATTGGAACAAGAGAAAGGCAATATTTAATGATATGTTGGCGGTTTGGGACCGGGAAGTGACCTGACAGGTTTCCTTTAATGTAAATAGTGATATGGACGATGGTTAAAAAGTTTTACATTTTATTTTTTATATATACAGTGAATATGAACCCTGAATTTAAAAGGGTTTTCTGTTTTGGGAAAAATGTTTTTTTCACCAGCTGCAGATTGTTCTTAAAAACCCCAAACTGCTTTAGGCCATGTTCACACGATCCTTTTTTTCATGCGGAATTGCCGTGATTTTCCCGCTGCGGGTCCGCAGCTGTTTTCCATGCAGGGTACATTACATTGTACCCTATGGAAAACAGGAACTGCTGTGCCCACAATGCGGAAAATAAAAAAAAAAAGCCGTGCTGAATAGCTGCGGGAAAAAAGAAGTACCATGCCACTTCTTTTTTCGGAGCCGCAGCGGTTCTGCACCCATTGACCTCCATTGTGAGGTCAAACCCGCAGTAAAACCCGCAGATGAAAAAAATATCTGCGGGTTTTACTGCGGTTTGTGGTGCAGAACCGCTGCAGCAGGAAGTGCGGGGAAGCGGGCGGAAGTGCGTGGGCGGAGTGTGGCTGCCCCACCCGTGCTCCGATCCCGCCCCCCCGTGCTCCAATCCCACCGCCCCGTGCTCCGATGCCCCCCCCCAGTGCTCCGATGCCCCCCCCCGTGCCCTAATCTCCCCTCCTTATACTTACCCGGCGTCCCGGTGTCCGTCCGGCCGTCTTCTCCCTGGGCGCCGCCATCTTGCAAAATGGCGGGCGCATGCGCAGTGCGCCCGCCGAATCTGCCGGCCGGCAGATTCGTTGCAAAGTGCATTTTGATCACTGAGATATAATCTATCTCAGTGATCAAAATAAAAAAAAAATAGTAAATCACACCCCCCCCTTTGTCACCCCCATAGGTAGGGACAATAAAAAAAAATAAGAATTTTTTTTTTTTTCCACTAAGGGTAGGGTTAGGGTTAGGGGTAGGGTTAGGGTTAGGGATAGGTTTAGGGTTAGGGGTAGGGTTAGGGTATTTTCAGCCATTTTAACCCTAAAAAACTTCCTAGAAAACACACAGACTCTGCATAGAAAACTGCATAAAAAAAAGGATCAAAAAACGCATCAAAAAACGCATCAAAAAAGGACAAAAAAAGGACCAATAAAAGGACCTGCATTTTCTGCCAAGAGCTGCAGTTTTTTAAAAAACAGTCCTGAAAAAAAAAGGATGGAAATCAGGAACGTGTGAATATACCCTTACTCTTACTCCATGGATCCAGCCCTAAATCTCTGAATCAGTGAGCTTATTGACTCTGCTCACATAGATGACATGAACCACCCAGAGCTGCTGAGCTCAGTGATTGGCTGCAGGGCTGTCAATGTTAGCGCTGCAGACAGTGACTGACTCGGAGCAGCATTGGAGACCACGCTGGACCCGGGGAGGGAGAGTGAAAGCGTAGTATGTTTTTTTTATTTTTTTAAACAAACCGCAGCCGTGGGACAAAGTTTTTTTCTGAAACCGTAAAACCCCTTTCAACAATGTTGTATTCCGATGACACATGGACTTTAGGTCTCAATGCTGTAGAGATAAGTGATCACCTCTCTGCTGCATAGACATTAGGGGGAAGGGACTGCGACCCTTGCGATGTCCTGTAATGTGATCCCACTCCTCACGCTCCCACCACGTGCCCCGTTAGATATTCCGTGCATTATAGGAACGTGATTGCAATAAGATGTGACACAAGACGCGCCATTCCGAGGAATTATTGGGATTACATCTATGTAAATAAGCCGCCGCGGCAGCAGCAATGATGTCCTCCTCTCTAATGGTTTATTTCCCATCTCCGGGCTTTTAATTTGGAGTTCATTGGTTATGTCAATATAATAAATAGATTTAATCCTGTTATCACAAATATTTGTGGTGATAACGCCGCTTCCTCTTGTTTTGCTGCTATCGCTAATAATTGACACGCGGGATTGAACATGCTCTCCATATTTGCCTTTCATTACTCCCGGTTTTGTAAAGGACGGTTTGCATAATTACTTAAGTTGCCATAATGCATGCACGAGTACATAATAGTGGAATAATCGGGAAATAAAGTTCTATCAATTCCCTTCCCGGCAGCAGATAAATGCCGCGCTTACTGAGAGATTACAGTAATACATTGCTTCTCATTGTGTTCTCCCCACCTGTGACCCCGTCACTTCTGACAACGACGCCACTTTCCATTTCCGCAGTTTAGAGGGATCTTCAGAAGGATTAATTGCAATGTGTTTGCTGCATGCAGATTTGCTGATCAGAGCCGGGAGAATGGCGTGTTGTGGCATCAGAATGCAGTCACTGCTCACAATGTGGCGCTTTATTGGATTATCCACTTCTTCCTGGGATCACTTATTCCCGCGGTGGCTCCCGGCGGCACCTGCCACACTATTTTTAATCATTTAACATCAGTAATGATTGTTTTTTCTGCCGTTTGTTTCTGCGCCTATTCATAAGGTGACCACTCGCAGCAGGACAGCCTCATAGCCAATATTTTAGGAAGTGTTGGTTCTTGTCAAATCCGTGGAGCTTGTTCATGGAAGTACCGCACTTGTAAGTTTTCCTTCCCTGTGTCATAGGGATTAATGGAAATGAGAAGGTAGTTACAGACTCGTTACATTATCTCTGGAATTATTGGAGTCGGTTTTCATTCTTCCATTTGGAGGACAGCGCCGATGTTCCTAGCTGCCGATGTTGTACTTAATGCACCAAAGTGTCCTGGTGTGAGGGTACCGTCACACAGTGAAATTTTGATCGCTACGACGGCACGATTCGTGACGTTCGAGCGATATATCTGTGACGTTCGAGCGATATCGCAATGTCTGACACGCTCCTGCGATCAGGGACCCCGCTGAGAATCGTACGTCGTAGCAGATCGTTTGAAACTTTCTTTCGTCGTCTAGTGTCCCGCTGTGGCGGCATGATTGCATGGTGTAACATATATCGTATACGATGTGCGCATAGTAACCAACGGCTTCTACATCGCACATACGTCATGAAATTATCGCTCCAGCGTCGTAGATTGCAAAGTGTGACAGCAGTCTACGACGCTGGAGCGATATTGTTACGACGCTGGAGCGTCACGGATCGTACCGTCGTAGCGATGAAAATTGCACTGTGTGACGGTACCCTGAGAGCGTTATGGCGCCTGTTAGGGCTTTATAGTCAAGTAAATAAGGCAGCACACTGCAACGCTGAAACATGCAAACATGAAACACGAAAATTGAACTGCATTACTGCACTAGAAATATGAAAAATGAGAGCGTTTAGCGCATAAAAATGGCCAATTTTATGTGTACCTGGTAGCCACATTAGGGCATCTCTCTAATACCAGGTCCTACACTTTCCTTTCCTCGCTGAGAATAAACATCTCCGTCGGAATGGGTACCTGTGAAGCCTCATCTTAGACTAAAATTCTCTCTCTCTGTGGAGCGGTTATGGACCTGTTGTGATTAAAACACCTGTGGCTAAGAGGCAGAGTGCTCGGCCAGAAGGCTAAAGAATACATTTGAAAAAACTGACAGTCACATCCAAACATAGACTAAGTTTGAACAGGTGCTGAACCTAGAGTCACCAACTCGTATACAGTCAAGTAAATAAGGCAGCACCTTGAGAGAATTTTAGTCTAAGAAGAGGTTTCACAGGTACCCATTCAGATGGAGACGTTTATTCTCAGCGAGGAAAGGAAAGTGTAGGACCTGGTATACGAGAGATGCCCTAAAGAGGCTACCAGGTACACATAAAATTGGCCATTTTTATGCCCTAAACGCTCTCATTTTTCATATTTCTAGTGCAGTAATGCAGTTCAATTTTCATGTTTCATGTTTGCATGTTTCAGCGCTGCAGTGTGCTGCCTTATTTACTTGACTGTATACGAGTTGGTGACTCTAGGTTCAGTACCGGTTCACACTTAGTTTATGTTTGGATGTGACGGTCAGTTTTTTGAAATATTAGGGCTTTATACACCGTGCATGCAATGTTTCACACTGCAAGTTTTGGATCAAGCACATGTCTGGGCACAATGCTTGATATATGGATACATGTCAATGCCTAAGGCAACTTGCTGGTAGAAAATGCTCTTTACTCCTCCTGGGAGCCATAGAGGTGTGCAGCTACCACTACCCAGTAAGCACGCCCCTGCACTATTATTGGCAGCTTACTCGACAGCGCCATCTTTAGAAGTGTTCTTACTGAAGCCGCTCCAAGCACGCCTCTGACTGATAGACGGCGGCTCCTGGGAGGAATAAAGGAAATTTCCTCACTGTGGCCGGACAGCATTGTAACGCTATTTCCCTGCAGATTAACCCTATATTTGCAGGTTAATAGTGTTTGACAACATCACAGGTTCCCTTTATAGAATAACTGTTGTGGAAAATATTGATGTTACATTTCTGATCTTGAAACTAGTGTGGGATTATCAGACTTTGTGATTGGATGTAAAGAACTGAACTGTGTGTTGTATATTAAAGGGATTGTCCCTCAGCCTCCATGTATTATTTTTCCACAGGGTAAGTGAGAAATGGGTAATTACTGAGCGATTCTGCCATTGGGACCAACTCTGATCACTAGTTTGTGAGTCCGGATCCCTGCCATGTTTCATCACTGTAGGGAGGACTCTCAATGGATTTGCGGTCAAGCAAGCTCCCTGCCGCTCCATTTAATGTCTGTCAGTCTGACGGAAACCATTTCCATCAGTCCCATAGATATTGCATAATACAACACTCCTCACTGTGGTTGAGGATTTTTGGGCCCCATATCCCCTTATTTAATTATTACAAGGGGGTCCCAGCAATTAGGTATATCATATAATTGTATGGTTAGGTGTCATTTGTGGGAAAACTTTGGTGCAAACATTCAAGGACCTGCAATTATTGATTTATTGAATTGTGTTGTAGCTGTATGATGATTGTATTATTGCTTTTTATATACAATCATATAAATGTATGAAATGTTGAGCTCCCCCAGTAAGTTGCCTTTTCTCCACTTTATTTGCGCTCATTTAACCATGCTTTTCTTTTTTTCCCCTAAGACCACAATATTTCAAAATAATAGAAGAGTGTGTGTCTCAGCTAGTGCTGCATCGTAGCGGTGTAGATCCGGATTTCACTTACAGGAAGAGATTAGATGTGGATTTCAGTTACTTGCTAGGTAAGTGTTACCATCAATGTCTCAGCTGGAATATTCGGGCTCTGACAGCTGCTGCTCTGCGCCTCATATTCCTAACCGGAGCCTTGTCTCTTTCTTATGTTTATAGACGTCTGTATAGACAAAGCAAAGACAGAAGAATATGAAGAAAGATACCTGGAGATGACCAAAAAAGTGTGTAGCATTTTGTGTATATGTGTAAAGAGTGCAAAATAAGAGGCACAGCTGTGTCCTACACTACATGAGTCAGCATAATGACTGTGGCAGCATGCTGCCTCCAATGTGGGCAATTTAGAGGAGCATTCTAAAGAAATGAGCTTAAATAGTAGTCAGAAGGTTAGCGCTCTCGTACATGGGAAGTGGCGTGCATCTTGCATCGGTCATACGTGTGCGCTGCACCGGGCATACGTGTGCACTGCACCGGGCCTACGTGTTCGCTGCACCGGGCCTACGTGTTCGCTGCACCGGGCCTACGTGTGCGCTGCACCGGGCCTACGTGTTCGCTGCACCGGGCCTACGTGTTCGCTGCACCGGGCCTACGTGTTCGCTGCAGCGGGCCTACGTGTTCGCTGCACCGGGCCTGCGTGTTCGCCGCACCGGGCCTGCGTGTTCGCCGCACCGGGCCTGCGTGTTCGCCGCACCGGGCCTGCGTGTTCGCCGCACCGGGCCTGCGTGTTCGCCGCACCGTGCCTGCGTGCTCGCTGCACCGTGCCTGCGTGTGCGCCGCACCGGGCATGCGTGTGCGCCGGATCGGGCATGCGTGTGCGCCGGATCGGGCATTCGCGTGCGCTGCATGGGCTATGCACGCTGCATCGGGCAGGCACGTACTGCACCAAACTTCCCAGGATGAGAACTTTTATGTCATTCACTAGACATGTTTCTATATTTCTTTGCTGTGTCACGGCTGCCATCTTTTCGGGCATTTCCTCACCAAATCTTTGACTGCTTGAGTACAATTTTTTTTTTTTTTTTTTTTTTTTTTAAATTAAAGACACAAACTAGTGCGTGGTGAAGAATGACATTGTTTTCCGTTGTGGAGGTTTTGGGAAAGCTAATTAATATATGCTCCATACATTATCTTATCTACCACTCGGGCACACATAACATAATAACCTTACCATGAAACAGTCACTGGAACCAACGTCTATCATATCTAATTTACTTTCATCCTAAGAGATACACACAGTATGGATTTCTCAGTCTTTGGCATTTCAGTTCTTTCAATTCCCATGAATCTTGGAAACTCTGCAGGATATTTCTTTTCTCCACAATGAGACAGTAATGCAGTGAAACCTCTTCATTATTGGAGATTTATTTTTACAATATGTGACTTAATCTCTTCTGTTTTTAATCTGTCTGTCTGATTCCGAATGTCATGGGCATAGAGTGAACCGTATTTATCTTGTAGTTCCCATTTGAAGCAGGAACATGGTTATTTTATAGAAAATGTCGCATACATTTTGGATGTGTTGCCCAAAGCATACACTTTCCACTATGAGAGTGCACTTACAGTTAACTAACAATTTATGCAAGATTATAGCTGTTGTAAAGAAGTGTAGACAACAGGGAAAGTCCTAGTGCTAGAAATAGTCTGCAGTAAGCGGCCGCACAATCCGCGGTGTAGTGAGCCGGTACATGGCTGGAGGAGGATTCGGCCCACTGCCATAGTTTGGCACATTCACAGTCTGTTGGCCGGTATAGGGATAGACTGGTCTGTGTGTATAAGTATTCACTCACTCAGACTTCTAGTATGTGCTACATTGTATCAGCGATGGATCTTCATCAATCAACAAAAATTGTCAGAATACAAACAAACCTGCAGCGTGCCCCCCGTTTATTCACTACAGTTACCGGCACATGTCTGAGCACATGTTGACCTTTCTAACTGCATATTTCACAGTGCCAAGTCTAGATTTCTGCAGCAGGATTCACAGCGTTATTGTAGGGACTCAGTGCTGCCTCCTGTCTGCAGTATAGTACTGAGCGGCACAATCGGCTGTTCTGCACTACTGCACAGACACTGCTGCCACACTTACATTGATGTTAGTGTCGGCACTCTGTGTGACTGATGAATCCCCCCAGTGCGCACACTGTGCGCTGCCAGGATTTACCAGTTTCTGAGCCAGGGCCAGAAGGTATGTATGAGTTATTCATCTTCCCATCCAGGGGGCACAACCCTGCTCCATACACTTGTATTGAGCTGAGGCCTTGCCCTGACTAGTAACACAGGTGGCCAGCGGGCATGACCGACTAGAGTGCGCAGCCTTGCTCTACACAAATGTATGAACAACGAGGCTGCGCCCACCGGACAGGAGTATGTGTAACTCGTACGTACCCTCTGGTCTCTAGCCAAAAAGCTATTGAAGTAATTAGAAAAACATGGCACTTCTGGAATTCTGGTGGTGCACAAGTTGGATAAACAAATCCGTCACCTGTGATGTAGTAATACATGAACTCAAGAACTTATTGAGTGAAGAAATTCCAGAAAAAATCAGAGGTTTTGGTCAATACCTGACCTTCATCAGTCATCTGGATAGAGGAATTCTGTGTGGCAGCCCGCTCTGTGAGAGTCTGCAGTGTCCACTGCTAAGACAGGAAGCGCTTCCCAGAAACCTGTGAGTGTCCGCAGCACAGTGTTTCGTGCTCTTGGAGGATTCAGAAGTCTGCATTTACACAGAATGACTGCAGATGTATCGATTTGGACTGGACAAACCCCTTTAAGACCAAAACCTCACTGACTATGACATTGGTTAAATTGTAATAATAGAACAATGCTTTGTAAATAGCATTGTGCCAACATCCTGTTTATCCGATTTGCTGTTTTCTCATTGTAACATAACTTCATTTTGCCTATCTGCATTATCCCGATATCGTGGTGAAGGCACCCCATTAATTCTGTTTATCGAATAGATAGATGTTGGTTTAAAGGGAATCTGTCACCCCAAAATTCGAGAATGAGCTGCGGCCACCGGCATCAGGGGCTTATCTACAGCATTCTATAATGCTGTAGATAAGCCCCCAATGTAACCTGAAAGAAAAGAAAAACAAGTTAGATTATACTCACCCAGGGGCGGTCTTGGTTCGGGTCCAATGGTCATCGCGGTCTGGGTCCGGCGCCTCCCTTCTTCATGCGATTGCGTTCTCTTCTTTGCTGCCTGCCGTGGCTCCTGTGCAGGTGTACTTATGTGCCCTGTTGAGGGCAGAGCAAAATACTCTAGTGCGCAGCGCCAGGAAAGGTCAGAGAGGTCCGACACCTGCACCCTGCAGTACTTAGCTCTGCCCTCAACAGGGCACATAAGTAAACCTGGGCATGAGCCTCAGCAGGAAGACAAGAAGAGGACGTCATCATATGAAGATGGGAGGTGCTGGACCCGGACCGCGACACCCATTGGACCCGAACCGGACCGCCCCCAGGTGAGTATAATCTAACTCGTTTTTCTTATCTTTCACTTGTAGAATGCTGTAGATAAGCCCCTGATGCTGGTGGGCTTACCTCATATACGATTTTGTGGGTGACAGGTTCTCTTTAAATCATGTCTGGTGGAATTACTGGGAGTGCAGCTACATGGAGAAGATGACGTTTTATTCTTCCAGAGCCATTTGCTTGCAGTCGTTGGGACAGTGCCGGAAGCTATTATGGTCACTGTGCACTATACTGGGGAGACAGCTGTAATGCCCCCTCCCGGACTTTGGTGACCGCCTTCTGTGCACACACACTCTGAGCAGGCTGCCAACGAATACACTTTTGTGCCATCCTGGGTCCAATCATGGAAAAAAAATCATTTTCATTGTCACAAAGATGTGGTTGAATTCTTTTACAATAAAGCATCAATTTGTCCACATACACGGAAGGAACATAGAAAGGAAACCTGTTTTGGTCCATCTTACCGTTACTCAGCACATGCCAAGCACTATAGGATTGCTAGGAAAACCCGTAATTGGTGGCAGCCGGAGCAGAGTCCTACAAACTTCCTTGGCCAGCACCTGGCAAAATCCTGGGTGCCTTGTGATATTATGTTGTCGCTGGAGGCCTATGAGCATCCAAGGCACCCAGGATGCCAACTTTCGTGTGCCTGTGAAAGAAATGATGGCCACAGATACTGACCGATGTGGACACCTGACCAGTGTTCTACAAATGTTATTGCTCACCGAATAAATGCGCTTTAATTTATTCACTTTTTATTTACTAATGCAAATTTGTGATTTTTTTTGTATCCTGCACTTTAAAGTCAGCAGAGGCCTTGCTCTTCTTTTCTCATTCTGAAGTGAAAACAAAAAAGAAGCATTTTTAGTAAGCATAGATTTAAAGAAAATGACATGGTATTTCTGTGCTTTTCAGTACGAAGAAGAATTTACAATTCGCCAAGAGACCCAGTCCCAATTGCAGAAAAATGAAGAAAAAATCAATGAACTTCAAGCGGAATTACAGGCTTTTAAATCCCAGGTAATGGACCATGTTAAATGAATCTATTGAATACAAGAACATGACTGTAGAAGCAAATTCCACTTAATACCTTTCAAACAAGAGTAGGATTTCAGATTTTTTAACACCCGCCTGGAATTGTTTACTATCAATTTTCTTATTCATAGGTGCCACTTTAACATTCAAAAAGTATTAGCGAGAGTAATTAATTAGCCATGTGTGATCTTAAATTGATCTCTTTTTTTTTTGCTAAATCTTATGTTAATTAAGCGCGTTTCATTCGAGGTTTGCTCGGTGTCACATTTGTTGTAAGTAATTAACCACAGAGGGTACACACTCTTCAGCTTGTGGATTTGGCATTCATCACTGATCTCGGCACAGGAAATTATTCCTCCAGTAATCTATTTTGTTGAACCTTTGGCTTTTGGTAACCTGCAGTGAAAGATAACCTGCCATGCAGAAAAGAATATTTTCTGATAATTTTTCAATTTCGTAAAGTAAACAGATGAAAACATGACAAAAGCGTATGATTTCTCTATGTAGGCATGTAATTTGGCTGTTTGACAAAGTTTTATGTTTGGAGGAAGAAAAAAAAATGTATAAGGTCTAGACCTTTCTCCTGTTTGCATTGTCTACCTGTTTTACGAGAAGAATACACAAGAACACGAGAGAAGTTAAAGTAAAAATGATAATAGATTGCTCTGCTGAGCTTGACCTGCTGAGAAGGGGATTGGAAACATGGAGTGTATAAAATGATGGGGTCAAACCTGAAGCAGTGAATTTCGAGTACATTTGTATTATTCATTTCTGGTTTATTGAACACAGGTCTAATATCAAGAAATACGCAGATGCTCAGGATAGCCGGAGGCCGTCCTTACAGCAGCTGCTTACTGTGCTGGCAGGCGATCACAACAGGCAGCAGTGCCTGGGACTGATTTGTTAAAATTTTAGTGCTATGGCACATTTACTGCATCCCTGGTGGGTTATTTAGAATGGACGGTTCTAAATATGCCTCAACCTTCTCTCATGGAAAATGTGTATGCTACCCAGTGGAAACGGTCAGGCTAAATGCAGACAATATGGGGACGTTCAATCGGTTTGAAATTTGGGAGACGCATTGTTGTAAATCTGTAACTCCAGGTATCTAGAAAAATGATTATAGTTACGAAGTGCGGACAACAATTAGTAGTCTGAATCGCTGACATTGGAGACGCACGGACCAGCCATGGTTGTCTGTGCAGCGTATTTATATGTATAGGTAGACCGTGTCCTGCTCCATCTCCTGAGCCTAGTTATTTAGGACTCCAGTGCTACTGAATCACATTACACCCTACCGAGCGATCTTATTGTATACAGCAGTGTTCCCCAACTCCAGTCCTAAAGGGCCACCAACAGATCAGGTCTCCAGGATCTCCGTATTTCCAAGTTGATAATTGTATCACCTATGCAATACTAAAGAAATCCTGAAAACATGACCTGTTTGTAGCTCTGGAAGACTGGAGTTGGGGAAGACTGGAATACAGGGGCATGTGAGTTTAATATGGGCACGGTCTCCTGGTGCATCGGTATGAGCAGAACAAACCATGGCCTGCCGAAATCTGCTATCTAAGAAGGACATGATTATTGAGCTCGCTCCAGCTAAAGTAGTAATAGGAAGGTGACTCTGAGCAGAGCTGGTTGTCTCTCCAACTGTTAGTCAATACTTGTATTTCTTACAGTCCTATATTCTGTGTTGCGCTACCCCTCTATAATTCCTTGTTGTAATATATTGATGGTTGAGGGTTACCATTCCCATAAAGCACTGATTGAGCAGTCACACAGTATAATGAGACCGCTCCAATAAGAAACCATGCCAGATATCATCACCCAGTGGAGCATCGTTTTGTACGACGGTCTTGCTATGCTCTATTACAAGAAATGTATTTCAGTCCGTGACTGGAGTACATTTCAGTCTTAATTTCTGCCATTTTTATGGTGGAAAATATGACAAATGTGTCTTGCCACCACGGCTACCCTCTCTCCTGGTTAAGCTCCAATCACTTTTCCAATAATTTCTGGAGTTGGTTGGGGCTGGTGTAAAATTACTTTAAGGCCAAGTTCACGCTTTCAGTATTTGGTCAGTATGTTACCTCAGCATTTGTAAGCCAAAACCGGGAGTGGGCGATAAATACAGACGTAGAGATGTGTTTCGATTATACTTTTCCACTCCTGGTTTTGACTTATGTATTTACTGACACACGTATTTACTGATGTAAATACGTGTGAATGTGGCCTAAAAGTCACGAAATTTTAACAGTAACATTTTTTAATATTTAAAATAGTTTTACTCCCGAATTCTAGTGGAAAATACTTGTTGAATTGGGTCCATAGTGTTTCCAAATATTAAGAACCAGCTAAGGACCTGTTTCCCTTGTTGGCCCTACAGGGTATGATTTAAGGATTTTGTGTGGGATCGTTCCTGTTCATCCTACACATCCAATGTTGTACCAGACCCCTTAAAGAGCTGATTACAAAAAATGCATGATCTGTTTTATAATCTGGCTCCATGATTTAGCTGTAATAAGTACGGTAGCAAGAAAAAACAAAAAAACTGGATGATATCTAAGGTAGTTGTAATATCATTTTAGGCATAAAAACTGATCCCAGAGAAATAGGATCCTAGAGTAATGCAGGTTCTTCAATGAAGAGGAGTATCACTATTCAAAAGGTTCAGGTCGTGTCACTCGCCTGCTTTAGAACAAAGTGTGATCACGTTGGTGTTAGAAAGGTCCGTCTCCATCTCATATGCAGAGCGATGTCTACTTGGTCACAGACTACAAACCCTTGCAGGCATATTTCCCAGAGATACTGCTGCCCTGTCTCTTTTTACTATGTATGTGGGGAGGAGATGAAAGCTGGTGTGAGTAGTGGCCTGTAAACATGGAAACCCATAGCTCGGCGTAAGACCTGCATATACAAAGCTGTACTGTATTCAACCGAGAACATTGGCAAAAGAGCAGTAACAGCACAGTATAACCAGCCTACTCTACTGATCACAGCCCCGTAGCCCCATCCATTTATTGAAAAGTTTGCATTTTTCAGCAATAAACTGCACATAAATAAGGAAAAATGCTCGGTAGATGACATATTTTAGGTAGCATTTTTATATTTTCGGTGCCTATGTTCTTTAAACACCTTAAAATTTTTATCCTCCACAATTTTTCCCTGTTCCTTAAAACTTTAATTCTTACTGTTGCTTTCTTTTCTAGTGTGGCATGTCTAATGGTGAAATAAGTGCGCTAAAAGCATCTGGGAAATTGTCACAACCAGAAGACCCCAAAGCTCCGCCACCTCCACCTGGAGCAGCGTTTGGATCTGTTCCACCCCCTCCTCCACCTCCGCCTCCACCACCACCTCCTATGGGTGGAGGACCTCCTGGGGCTCCACCATTGCCTGGGTTTTTTGCAGGGCAGCATTCCCCTCCTGCAAAGTCTCTTCCTTTTGGCTTAAAACCTAAAAAAGAGTTCAAGCCAGAAATGGGGATGAAGAGGCTAAATTGGCAAAAAGTATTATTTTTATTTATCTATTAACCGTATAATTGAATGTATTTGATTATCTGATAACCACATGGCAGAAAAGTCCTACCGCAGTCATTATTTATCCAAAATACTGAATTTCTTTAGGCTGCTTTCACACATCAGGTTTTTTGTTTCAGGCTAAATCTGGCTCTCGGGAGAAAAACCGGAACCCGAAAAAATAAAAACCGGATCCGTTTTTTTTCCCCCATTGACTTGTATCAGCGTCGGATGGCCCAGCGTTCCTTCCAGTTTGATCCGGCGTATACTCGATTTCAGCGTCTGGGAAAAAATGTCTACTGTAACGTTTTTTGTCTCCGGCGAAAAAGCCTGAAGCGCCGGATCCGGCGCTTCCGGCTGTTTGCTAGAATGGAAGACTATGGGAGCCGGAAGGTGCCGGATGCACAAAATGGTGGATCCGGCGGCCTGATCTGGTTTTTTAAACTGAGCATGCTCCAAATTTTTTTTTATCCAATAATCTAGATAGGCTAGCCAGATCCGTCAAAAAAACGGATCCGTCGCATCAGTTTTTCACAATCTGCGCCGGATCCAGTTTTTCCAACATTTGCCGGATTTAGCCAGAAACAAAAAACCTGATGTGTGAAAGTAGCCTTAATATTCATTCATAAATTCTCAAGGAAGGTCTGTGTGGATTCAATAGCCTTGTTATGTCTTAGGAAGTGAAATTACATATGCTCTCAAGCGCCGTCTTTGCATGAGTAGAATAATGATCACATGACTTGACAACCCTTTTGAGTCCAAGGACACAGTCACCTATTGTTTCGAAGCTCAGATAAACCTCTGCCTATTACTTCTGTAGCACTTCATAACTTAGTCCTCAATATTATCACACGGCGGCACATGTCTTTGAAATGAAATATTCTGCTGTGATTGTTTGTAGGAAGACAGGCTAGAATGTTAATTCAGTATTGCCAATTTACTGAATTCTTTTGCCTTTTTAGATTCTTTATAAATACCAGGTTTCTCTGTAGTTATTTATTGGAAAATGTCTCTCTTCATATTCAATTATTTTGTGCGCTATTGTTACGCTTTTACAATGTGTCTATAAGTAACATGGCATTGTGGACAGATGTCTTCTCCTTTACTAAGGCATTTGTGACAAGGCTAAGAAGTACTGTGATCTGCGGCTTTTAGACCGGGCTTCTAGGAACACACAAATGTGTAAATACCAAGAATGTCAGAACTGAAGATTCTTTTAGTAAATGTGTTACTTCTTGGTTACTGTGATTATATATTAGTGCCATTTATAGTTCTCCTATATAATCTATAACTACTTAGAATAGAATAACTTATCGTTATCCTATTGACTCATTAAAAGTCAGAAATGGTGGTATGTGAGAATGTATTCCCTTATGACAGTGCCAATGGTTTAATATTTGGACCCAAGAAATAGCTTTCTAAAAGTAAAAATGTTGCAAACCTTGAAAGACGGTCCACTGTACCTGCTAACCACTTAGGACTATTATGTGCAGTACTGGTTGTGGAATGGTTTTCTTTATTCTTATTGGAATATGCACATTGTAGATACAGACTGAAGGTATGATGGAACAAATATGACAGTAAGGAGTGAAGAAACGGGTGAAGCAAACCAGAATATGTGTTAAATCATAGATTTCTCAAATTACTCTCCATTTTACACCGATGACCGCATTGAACACACAATTTGTTTATGTTAAAACCAACTTCATCAGGTAGTTGCAATGAACAGGTAGTGTGAAGAAGTAGTCTGTAGAATCACCGGCCTTCAGAGAGTTTTTACAACCAGCAGATGTGTTGCTGACAGTGTTGGTACACAATTCCATACAGTGCCGAGTCCTGTTCCAAAACTTTTATAAGCTAGAGTATAACAAGAACAACTCCACTAAGTAATAAAAAGTAGCAGTTCATCATTCCTTAAAGGGAACCTGTCATGTAACTTGTAGCATCTAAAGTGTCCCCAGTGCATTGTTAGTGATGCACACGGTTTTTCCATGTTTTTTGTGGCCTTAATTCTTATATGAAAGCACTTCATATAGTTATCTTACCTTCTCGTTTATTCATAGGGGTATGCTTAATTTATTTAAGTCAGGGTTGTCCCCTCCTACCCAATTTGAATTATTTTCTTATGTTCTTGGGGTTGCTCTGCCATCACTTGCACAATATGTAATTGTTGTATACTATACATGAGAAAAGAAAAAGCTTAGAATTCCCAAGCATAACTAATCATAGCTAATAATAACTTTTGCCATAAAAAAGTATGAAAAATATATATCTTTATTAGTAATTCAATACAGAACAGGCAAATAAGTGCACATAATAAAAAACAGAAATACTGGACAGGTCAAATGAGCAATGATGCAAACTGGCAGGAATTGGCAATCCTTAACATGGGCCCACTCAAAAATTAACACTGTGAATATACAAGAGTGTCCTCATGGAAAATATGTATATGGGTAAGAAAAAATAGTAATGCCCAACAATATGCTCCCCAATGAATGAGTAGTGTGGCATACTCTTTTAGAGTATTCCTTATGAATATGGTCATTATATATAATCAGTCCTGGCAAGGTAATATAATATCTAATTGTTGACTTGCGCTTGCGCATTGTCCATCAGCAATCCGCGCATGTACCATGACAAGCTACTCCCTGCACGTGCACACTGAAGCTGTTTTTAGTTCCCAGCTTCACTGACTGCGTATGCCGGAGCCACTTGTCAGGCGCGGTTTGCCGATGGACAATGCACAAGCGCTGGTCCCCCAATAGACACTGTGCAATTGCTTTGGAAGCTACAAATTACATGACAGGTACCCTTTCATACATGAAGATATTTTTGTCCGGAAGATTGCTATAATCTTGACAGTATTCATGAAAACCATCAATCTCTATGATGAAACTACCTCTTATGAGGACAACCTAAAGAAAAGAAGACCAAGAATTACTTCTGCTGCAGAGGATCAGTTCATCAGTTACTAGCCTCAAGTACCTCAGCATCAGTACCTCAGATAACAGCCGTTATAGGTGATGCACAGGTGTCAAGCACCTCTCAACATCAACTATCCAGTGGAGACTGTGAGAAACAGGCCTTTATGGCTGAATTGCTGCAAATAAGCCATTACTGAGGACTGAAAGCAAGAAGAGGAGACTTGATTGTTTCACGCAAAACTTAGACTGGACATTACATCTGTGGAAATCTGTACTGTACTGTGTGATGAGACAAAATGTAAAGTTTTTGGTACCAACTGTGACTTTGGGAGAGGCAGAAAAAGTGAACTTATGGTTTCTATATGTGTTTTGGCCACCATGAAGCGTGGAGGGGGAACTGTGATTGTGTAGTGTGGTTTGCTGGTGACACTGTTGGTGATTTATTTCCAAATTCCAGACACACCCAGCATGGCTACAGCTACCACAGCATTCTGTGTGACCCACAGTGAGTGGGATGGAGTGCGCGGTCAGATGACATGGCGCCCACAATCGCCTGACCTCAGGCCAAGAGACGTGGTTTGTGATGAGTTAGAGCACAGAGGGAAAGCAAAGCAGCCACCAAGTTCCTCGTGCCTGTGGTAACTTCAAGATTGTTGGAAAGACACTCCAAGTGACTACCTGATGAAGCTATTTGTAAGAGTGCTATGGGAATGTAAAGCGGATTTTTTTTTTTTTTTTTACCTTCCTCTCTTAACTCTTTGTTTCCATGTGTGTTCCTTTTTGGTTTTGCAGCCTTCAGTTTGAATATGCAATGTGCACATTTGAATAAGAACATTCATTGCATGAAAAGCTTTGTTCATATGTTTTACTGGCACTGCATCAGTTAAAGCAATCCAGGGGTAGCCAAATAGGAACAGGTTCCTTACAGATAGAGCAGTCAGACTATGGAATGCCCCGCCACAAGCGGGAGTAACAGAAGATGGTAGATCAGCCTTTATAGGAGGGCTGAATGGTTTATAAACTTGTGATAAGGAAAGGTGATATTCATGAACCTAGATCTTTTTTTTCTTTCAACCTATGTAACTATGTGCCAATTTATGACTTAACCTGTTTGACTATGTATGGCGGTCAACTGTACCAGGTGTTGACATTACTATATTATTTTAATTGCCAAGAAGTTTTTGTTGTGTGTCTCACACTCACTCACACACACACACACACACACACACACACACACACACACGCACACACACACACGCACTCACTCTCGCTCTATGGTTGCTATAATGGCACAGTGGTACAGTCAGGTGGGGTTATAAATCGGACTGAGATCAGAACGCAGTTCACGGACTGGCTTGTGGTTCTCACGACCCGAGCATGATGGTTGCTTAGAAATACATGGAGCTGTCACGCTTGGGTCAGGAGAGCCATTTCCCAGTCTATTCACTGTGTTCTGATCTTGGTCCAATTTATCCAGGGTGTGACTGCGTCCCTGGGCTACACCATAATATTTTGCTTTTAGTAATGATTTTCCATCTTGTCAGCTTTACAATGCATTACGTTCTACTACTGAGGTAAACAATGGCGTCCTAAATTCTCCTCACACGTGTAAGACTGTGTTCCCACGATGAGTATATGGTGAGTTTTGACACTGCAGTTTTTGTCACTTTTTCTCATGTTCAGTTATAATTTAAGCCGCTTTGTTCTTGATACTTCTGGTATTTGGCTTTCACAAAGCTTTCATACAGTCATGTGCGGATTACTTACCTCAGTGCGTTTCTGCTGCGGACTTTCCGCACTTCATGCAATTCGATGAGCGAAATCTGCACATAAAACGCAGTGTTACCTGCATGACAAAGTGACATATTGCCGCTTTCAGTCACCAACCGCAAGTCCATTTATGCAGTGTAATAGGAACACACACAGTGGTGGAAGATTTCTATAAATCCCATCCACTTTGCTGGAACTGCAAGACGCTGCGTGTTTTGTGCAGCGTCAAAAACTCATTGTGGGAACTTACCTAACTGCACACGTGTGATACATACAAATTGGATTTCTTTATTCACAGTTTCAAGATGGTAGACTACAGATTACCCCTTAAAGAGGTTTCTTGAAATGTAATATTGATGGCCTATTCCTCATCAATGTCAGATCAGTGTCCCCCAACAACCAGTACCCTAATGGCCCATTTTATATTAAAGTGAGTGGGAGCTGAGCTGCAGAACCTGAGAACAGGCATGCCACGGTGTATGCAGCAGTTGTGTTCTCCAGGGAACGGCGTACACCTGATGGGTTGGATGCACCATCAGTATCCAGGTCCTGGACCGCTCTTCTGTATGTTCAATGCCACTTCTAAACTTCCTGAATTCTGATAGATGGAAATTAAATATTAATCAGTTATCACCATAGTGTTTGTTCCTTAAGCAAATGATAGAAAGTGGCTGACCCCAAGGGGTGTTATTTTATAAGTGGTGTTAATGACGTGGAACATAAGTCTTAGATATGGGCCACAATCTCGAAAATGTGCTGTCCAGGTTCCCATTCCCAGCTTTATAACGTTCTCCTTATCTTCCTTAGACTATAGAAAGAGATGGAGCTTGGTAAAATAGCTGACATCTTTCTGATTCGGTATCAATATACCATAAATTATGTTGTAGATTGCAAGAATAAACCCCGTCCTGCTCCTGCTCTGCGGTGGGACAGATGATTGGCCTCACTGAGCGACTGCACGCTTTCACACGTCTCTTTGCATTTTTATTCCGTGCACATTTTTCCCTTTTAACTAACAAAGTCTTTTATCAGCTCAGCCTTAAGCAGATTAGAATTTTTTCTTTGACAACAGACATTTGTCATAAGCAATGTTGTTTTAAAAAGTCAAAAGTCTGCTAGCTGAGGGAATCACTAACTACAGAAGATTGTTCAAATATTACCGGGGATGACATGGCATATAAATAATGGGAGAGGGTTAATAAACCAATTTATTATTTGATAACACTTATTTAAAAAAAAAATAAAGGTGAAAATAGAATTACAATTACATTTATATTTCTTCCTTACTGTCCCTCACGTACATTTTTCAGATTCGACCAAATGAAATGACGGAAAATTGTTTCTGGGTGAATGCAAAGGAGGACAAATTTGAAGATAAGGATTTATTCAATCAGCTAGAGAATACCTTCTCATGTCAAAGAAAAGGTAACACGAAATACCACTTATGCCATTCTGCGGAATGTATGTATGATCTTCGGCAAGTCCCACTGGTTTTACTATCTGCCTAGGTGCTGACCCAGTCGGATACTGGGATTGATTCATCACAATCCTTTCATTTCTTTCTGAATTACTGTCCTAGATTCTTCCACTATCTTGTGTCATACAGGCAGAATATTGCCGTAATTATCGAGAGACAATCTAACCTGTCAAAGTTGAGCTTAGTTGTGTGAATATATTATAGTGGAGTTGATATTGGCGATGTTAAAGTTAATGGGCTTCTTGCTGTAGTTTTCATGTAACACTATTATCTGCTGTAACTGCTAGTTATCTCAGAGGTAAGCGTCTTCTATGTATACCCTCCCCTGATTAGCAGCTTTCTGCCAAAGCACAGTAAAAGGCGAAATATGTCAGTGTTGTGAGCGCGGGATCTACAGAACTTCCCATTGAGAGCACTAGCAGAGCTGCAGTAAATGGTGATTTTATCAAAGGAGCCCAGTAAGTGATACATCACTGCAATCTTGTTCTCTAGTCCTATTTGTTTGCTATCAGATTGGGAAATATTAACCTGGTGCCAGTTTCTCCCAACTTAAGACATATTAGTATGTGTTATGTTGAGTCTCCATGTATGGAACGGGCTCGGAAGCTGAGCCTGCACCATACCAGGCAGATTGTGACACTAATAAATAGCAGGCATTTGCCTGCAAATAAAACGGCCTTGTGACGCTCCAATTGTTGTAGTTTAACCACTTAAATGTCGTGGTCAATCCTTGATTGCAGCATTTAAATGACATGATTGCAGTTGACGCCTTGGTCATCAGCTACCCACGACACAATCGAGGCTTGTCCTGGCAGCCAGGAGTCTACTAAAGGTCCCCGTAGCCACCAATTTGAACTCTTGTGAATCTCAGATTGCGCCTGGACTTCATAGGACAACGTCTTACTATATCCTGCAATTGCGGTTATTTTGCAATATATAGCATAAGAAATCTAATTTGCTGCATATTTGACTAAAAACAATTACGGTAAGTGAGACAAAAACGAATCTCCCCCATTTTACAACCTTGAAAAATAAAGAAATAAATACATATGTGGTAATACTACATCCATGAAAATTAGATCTGTCAAGATATAAAATTAATTAGCCCAATTGGTAAAAGTAAAGAGAAAAAAACAACAATGAATACAAATGCAATATGAAGAGATCAAATCGTCGTTTATATCCTAAAACGGTATCAACAAAAATTTTAGCTCACCACGCAAAAATCAAGGCCTCGCTCAGCTCCATCGACGTGAAAATGAATAAGTTAAAGGTCTCAGAAAATGACGAGACAAGCAAAACATTTTTCTTAAGAATTTCCCAATTTTTTTCCAACAAATTAAAATAAATAAATAAAAAATCTTTACAAGTTTGGTATCTTGCTTTGTAATTTTTACAGCACAATGACCTCTGTAAAGAAACCCCCCCAAAAAACTATTGCCATTTGCAGATTTTGTACAGTTAAACCATTTGGAATTTTTTCCCCCTGTTTTCCAGTACATAGAATGGTAAAATGAATGGTAATATTCAAAGCTACAACTCTTCCTTTAAAAAATAACTTCACTTTAAGGCTGTATCAACGCAAGAAAAGTGTGTATGACTCTTGGAAGATGGGTAGGAAACAACAAAAGCAGTATAAGGGGTTAAATAGGGCCAGTGGGCTCTCCTGACATGGCTGCTGTAGGGAGTACAAGGATTTCCTACCACTCCACATTATGGTGTTCCTCCTCGGAGTGTGTCAGATTGGCAGTGTCGCACTGAGTGTGATTGGGTCTCCACACAAGCGTTAATGCCTTGTTATCCATTTATTAATGAAGTTTGAGTAGGAAGAAAGGAGGAACGTCGAGCAATAAGAAAATAAAACCGCTTCTGGATCCACATGGGGCAGATAATTCTTTAGTAAGACAGGCAGCGGTGACCGGTTCTCTAGATGTGAAATGTGACCAGAAGCTGTAGTCGGATCTGTGTTCTGTGCCTGATTTACATCTTACTGCATAGACTTTTACGTTCTAGCTGCAAACAGGTGCATGAAGAACCAGGTCTTGGTGGGGTGGTCCTTATATCATTTTCTGGCGTAAACCCCTCCCCCTAATTAATTACAGTTCCTGATTTCTGTAGGGTCCTGTTCTGATGTTTCTGCTGTCACTTTCCGCTTTCTGGACTATTGGTTTGTGGATTTTTTTCCCATTGTGCTCGGCAAACTCCTTGGTAATTACAGAGGCTGCCATGTTCATGCTAGAGAGCGAAGTGTCGCACAATCCGGAATTAATCATTCTTTTTTAATAGAATCGGTTCTTGTGGCAGTGAGGGGCCTGGCTTTAATACCTCTCATCAGGCAGCTAATAAGGAAATGAAGGTTTGTAGACATTCGTTTGGCCTTTTAATGGGCAACAACTTCCTTGGATCTTGGAAAAATATCAGTTTTTTCCTAATTAGTAGTGATGAGCGAACGTGTTCAGATAAGGTGTTATCTCGGCATGCTCTGGTGCTAACCGAGTGTCTTCGGTGTGCTCGAAAAATATGTTTGAGTTCCCACTACTCCATGTCTGTCTGTTAGGCAATCTCTTCATGTTTTTCGACTGTCGAACAGCCACGAGAAATGCGGCAGCAGGAACTTGAGCATGTTTTTCGAGAACTCCGAAGTCACTCGGTTAGCACCTGAGCATGCTCCGATAACACCTTATCTGCGCACTATCTTTCTTCACTACTAATTAGCCATTGGCGAAAGAACAAGACGAGGAAAGTTCTAGTATTTAGTATTGTGGCTCAGTATTTGACTTGCCTTTCCGTACGTTCCACAATTATTAAAGACTTCAGCAGTGGTGTTGGAAAGCTCTTCTACGCTGCAAGTGCAACTACAGGGAGAAAATGAAATTCTTGTCTCCCGTCAGTCGGGGCGGTGCAGGGAGCTGTTAGTCACTTGTCACCACTCGTTGAGCGCGGCTGTGATCACTCCCCTGCACACTGATGGACGGCCTGCTCAGCAGCGTGTACAGCGTACTTGTGCTCAGCAGGCTTTCAATGAAAGTGCTGGGGAGTGTTTACAGGGTGATCATTGTGTAGTGATCGGTGACTGGAACAGCTCTTTATACAAACACAAGAGCAAATGTGATGTCTAAAGGTAGGGTAGGGTTCCTGGTAATAAACACTATGGCGCCTGGATAAAGTACCCAACTGCAGCTTCATCAGTGGTACTACACAGGTTTGAGGCTGTCCGTTATAAATTTATTTACAAAAAAACCTGAATCGAGCTCTCCAGTGTTTTTTTTTTTTCCCTTTTCCCCTAAATCAGTCAATAATGTGTGTGTGCATTGAGATTATTAAATACTAACTGGTCACCGTTTTCATTGTTCTTCCATTCCTTCTGCATCGTGTGACCGCACTTCTGTCTTTCTGACTCCCACCACTTTCTCTCATTCCTTACTTAATATAATTCTATGACCGCCTCGTTCTGACGCTGAATAACTTTCATTAAGAAGTGACTTTTGGTCAGCACAGGACGCTGTAGGAGCCGCTGGTCATAACTGCAGTCAAGTGATGCAGTAAGGGATTGGAGTAGCACAGGAAACCACAGAAAACAGTGACCAGCGAGTATTTTAATACGTGCACTACACACATATTACTGATTGGTAACAGAGATGGTGTCATGCCGGTAACTCGCACATCCTCCCAGCGCTGTCCCACTCACTGTGGTCACCGCTATGCTTCCCCTCGTATCAGGGCGTCTCCCTGAGTTTCTCTTGCAGCATTCCCCAGCTCTGCTGCATCTTCCTGCTGGATATAGAGAGGCCCGGCCAGTCTCTGCAGGAATTTAACTCTGTTGTGTCCTGCAAAGATAAACTTCCTTGGCCAATCCGCTGCCAGCAGGGGATTTGTTAGGCATCTCCTCCTTCCACTCTTTGTCGGAACTTTGATTCTAGTCAGTAGTCAGGTCAGTAGTAGTCTAGTCTATCTTCCAGTCAAGGGTGTGTTCTGGTTTTGTCTCCTGTTACCGACCCAGCTTGTTCACCTTTTCCCTCTTATCTCTCCTTTTCTGACCTTGGCTTTATATCTTGAACCTGTGCTGCCTGCTCTGACCTCGGACTATCTAAGTCTTTGCCTGTGCCTTCTATACCTCTGATACCTGCCTTAACCCGTTAGCTGCTGTGAGTCCGGACACCAGACATCCGCACTACCCTGACAAAGCTTCATCTGGAGGGTGATACTTGTAGGACACTTTACCACTTTTATTCTGATTTTAGTCATTTGTAGATTGTAGTCTTATATTTTTGGACATACATGGCATGCACATGTTTTTTATATATGGCTTTTATGATGCATGTTGTTGTGATTTTTTTTTTAACACGTGCAGCACCAAGTGTTCATGAAATGTTGGCTGAGCCCAAAATTACATTATGTGGCAGATTGGCCAATATGGAGAGGTGTGCGGAGTGGCGAGATCACTAAGAGGTGTATCCAGTTCTGTCATATTTCATGAGCTTCATTAGGCCTCATTCAGATCTGTCTTTAACATACATGTTTTGTCCATGTTTTTTTCTAAAACGTAGCCATCTGGGAGTATTGGCAAGTTCACATGTCCTGGATGTCCACAAAAGACTAATGTAACATCTGTTCGTGTAGGATCCGAGTCACGGCCCATACTCACAAAATTAAGGGGTCCGTGAAGATGTATGGGCAAAGTGTAAGGATTAGCTGCTTTTTCTACAGAATCATTTTTAGGGGGTTGTGAATATTTCCCTGACGTGAATCTGTTGCATCTTTGGATTGAAGTATGGTTCATCGTTAATAACTATTCATGTGTTTAGGGGACTCATTTCAGATGCACGATGGCTGAGCTGTAATTTTTCCTTTATTCCCTGTAGATACTGAAGAATACAGAGAGATTATCGTGATTTTTGTTTGCTTTGTAGAAATGTCACAAGATGTCACTCTTGTTCCTGCTGCTAGAATAGAAAGTTTTCCCTCTTTCGTGCCATGAACGATTTCTATGTACTGTGTTTTCTACCTTTACTTCATCCTCTTAAGTAGTTCGGTGGCACAGTGACACACATGTTGACCTTAGATCAGTCATTGTGTGATATTGCATTCTTCCCCCTTTATTGAGAAGCATCAGCCGGCATCGCCATGGCCAGACCATTTATTACAGAGAGAATGGAATTTAATAAATTTAGAATTCACTTTGAAAATTAATTATAAGTGCTTGTTCTCTGAGCATGGGAATATTAAAATGTAGTCCTCATGAATATACTAGCCATTATAGGGCTGCTTTTCGCAGAGCTGGAGCTTTATTTCATAATATCTCCGGTCTATTAAAGAAAACAGATCCTGCTCATATATATCCTGTCCTGCTATACTGCACATCTTCCCAGCCATTATGAATTCTATCTAGCAAGGTGACATTTACATGCTTTATGCAGATTATAGCGATAGGTCTGTACACCACGGCTCACCATCCTGAACAGAAAACCTATTGCAAAAACACTCTTTTTTTTTTTTTCCTTAAAATGTGTCCCCTAAATCCAGTAGAAAACTTAAAGGGAATCTGCCTGCAGGTTTTTGATATATAATCTGAGAGCAGCAAGATGTAGGGGCAGAGACCCTGATTCCAATAATGTCACTTACTGGACTGCTTGGTGCAGTTTTGATAGAATCCATGTTTGCTCTGTTGTAGATGTATCAGTGGTCAGAATGCTGAGCTGTCTATAACACCGCCTATAACCCTGACGTAGGGCTGTGGAGTCGGTAAGCCAAACACTGACTCCGACTCTTCAATTTCCCTGACTTCCGACTCCACAGCTCCAACTCCACAGCTCTGCCTCACTACTGAGCATTTACATAAAGTAAGCAAAGATTCATCTCGACTACGACCCCACAGTACTGCCTCACTACTGAGCATGTACATAAAGTGCAGCACAGATTCATCTCATCTACGACCCCACAGCTCTTCCTCACTACTGAGCATGTACATAAAGTGCAGCACAGATTCATCTCAACTACGACCTCACAGCTCTTCCTCACTACTGAGCATGTACATGAAGTGCAGCACAGATTCGAATATCTCAACTAAAAGCCGAGATCCTTTGATCATGAGCAGAACAGACATTTCTAGGACATTAAATAACTCCCAAATTCCCATAAAATTGTGTTTTTTTCATCCTCTGCCTCATTGATCTCAATGGGGGAAAAAAGCTAAAGGAAACAATAAAACAATTGACATTCTGCATCTTTCAAAAAACATATCACAAGTCAAAAAATGAGGCTTGTGAAAGACATCTTAGAAATCTTATCTATTTTGCTGCTACTGTAAAATGCTGAGTTTTTGTTTTTGCTCTAAAATGCCAATAGGGGAAAAAGGGAAGCAAAAATGCTGTGTGTGAACAAGACCATGCACAATTTTTTTTTCTTCCTTCTTTGTAATTGCTATCTGTTTAATCTAAACGTAAAAGCATGCTGTAACGGTGCCTACCCTCTACTCCAGAGGTCCCCGAGCTTGTTGACCTTGAAGAGCCACATCCAGCTGCTGCACCACTGACAGTAGTAGGAAAGACAAATGGTTAGCATTTGACTTTTTGTAAAACGGTGCTAGTGAAAGGAGCCAAAGGTCCCATAGGCATAAGTTCAGAAAAAAAATCACTGCACACGCACAAGAAAAATAATAAAATAATGCTTCAGGTGAGTATTTATTTGATGCTGATAGGTGAAGCGACAATTTAAAGACGTTTCGGCCAATTAATGGCCTTTATCATATAGTCGCCTTTTCAAATAAGCATCATTGGAAAGCCAGGTAAGTCGTGTCACCACAATGAAATATGTCATAGAGCATATTAAGCCCCGGTAGAGTCAATGCCCAGTGTAAGCAATGGGTTCAGGAGGAGTCGGTCTCCAGGGAATACGGGCTTGAGTTATTGGCGGTGCAGTGGAAGATGCAGACCCTCCTGTGTCTTTGCAGTGCGTGCTAGTGTTAGCGACGCCAACTTCTGCCTTGCCGATCCGTTCTCAGCACCCGATCCCTGTTTAAGAATGCTACAGTCATAGATAAGGCCGTACTCTGAGTCCTGAGACTAGTACATCAAGCAGTACATAACTTGTGGGAGAATGAAGGGCTTATGGGTCTCATCCTGTGTTTGATGCGCAGCATCATAGACACTCACATCGTATTTCTTCATTGAAATGTAGCAATGACAAGGCCTAGACAAACCAGTGTCTTCTGCTGGTAATTTGAGGCATCTCTCACATGGATCATGTACGACCACAGTATTTTTAGATCACTTTCAACACCAAGCCCATAAAATAAATCTGTTTTCATGGATTGTAATTTTATAGGCTTAAATGTTAATTTGCCCATTGTGAGGAAATTGCTTCTGTAAAATTGTTAATGAGACCAAGATCAAACCGTAAATTCTTGCTGAATGGATTAAATAATTTGCTTCGAATGGAAACTGTAAAATAGCGATAGAATATATAGAAAAATGATTTTCAAATAGTTTAATCTGGTCTTTGCACCGGCTCAATCTAATTCAATGAGAGAGTGAAGAAAACCCCGATATAATTACAAGTGAGGCGCTCTATTTTTGTTATATAAATGAGCCTGTGGGTAATTGTATTTCTGCTAATGGAAGATTTGAGAATATTGTCTCAGTGTATGGTGCGCTAATTAACATCGGAGGGCTGTGATGATGTCTTTTGTCTTCTCGGGTTGATCTTTTAGCTTTATCTGCATGCATTTTTACTATTAAACAGAGGAACACGCTAATAATGAGCGCTGTGTGACCATATCCGGAAGATATTTTACATTTTCCGGCACAATAGATCAATTCTGACTGAACTTTTCAGACAGGGGCCTCACCTGCATCAGCAGATTCGGGATTTGTATAGATCTATCGAAAAAATCTGCCGCAAGCCGTTATCATATGCCGCATTTCACTTCTACCCTCAAAGTAGGCAATTCAGTGCTTTTTGAGCGAAACTCAGTGGGCCTCATTTATGAAAAGCATCGGAAAGAAAAATGAAAAAAAAGATACTTTTGATAAGTCTTCCTCATTGTATAAAACTGAACCGAGCGCCTAAATGAACAGGTGCATTATGCCTTATGTTAGGTACTGTTGGTAAAAGTCTCCATATGTAAGTTTTGTAACTATATGCCGACCGCCCATAGACTTTAAACATCCTGGTGGTCCGGCTCCAATTCTGCAATGAGGTTCTAAAATGTCACTGCATAGGGGCGCATGTAATTGTGTGGCTGCAGAAAGTGGGATCTGGTTGTCAGAGACAGATAAAATCCCCATAGAGGTGACAGACGTTTCTATACTGTCTGCGCCTTCTCTATCGCTGTAGACCGTGATCACTGTGTATGGAGGAGGACCTGGAGCCGCTGGGGCATAGTACACACAGACAGTTCTGCTCCATTTCCCCTGCAACTGGAGCGAATATACTAGACCCAAGTACAAGGGAAGTAAGATGAAAATAAATCGTTTTCGATATGTAAACCCCACCCTAAAAAACAAACAAAAGAATCCTTCATAACGTTATGGTTGGCGCAATGTGTAAAATAAATCATAAAAAAAGGACTTATTAAAATAAAAAGCCACCATCAATCCAAATTGCTGTTACTAGTCTCACTCCCATAAAAAGTATTCAATATACACAAATATTTTTGGGAATGGGAACAAGTTTTTCTATTTTAAGTTTAATGGTCCCAATATCGGTAATAAAGAGTAAAAATAGTATTAACCCCTTCCCGACCCATAACGCCACGTAGGCGTCATGAAAGTCGGTGCCAATCCGACCCATGACGCCTATGTGGCGTCATGGAAAGATCGCGTCCCTGCAGATCGGGTGAAAGGGTTAACTCCCATTTCACCCGATCTGCAGGGACAGGGGGAGTGGTAGTTTAGCCCAGGGGGGGTGGCTTCACCCCCTCGTGGCTACGATCGCTCTGATTGGCAGTTTCACTTTCAACAGCCAATCAGAGCGATTTGTAATATTTCACCTATTATAACTGGTGAAATATTACAATCCAGCCATGGCCGATGCTGAAATATCATCGGCCATGGCTGGAAATACTAATGTGCCCCCACCCCACCCCACCGATCGCCCCCCCAGCCCCCCGATCTGGCCGGTACACTGCTCCGGCTCCCCTCCATCCAGTGCTCCGCTCCCCCCCGTGCTCTTGTCCGCTCCCCCCGTGCTCCAATCACCCCCCCGTGCTCCAATCACCCCCCCTGCATTCCGATCCACCCCCCCGTGCTCCGTTCCAGCCCCCGTACTCCGTTCCAGCCCCCCGTGCTCCGTTCCACGCCCCCGTGCTCCGTTCCAAGCCTGCCGCGCTCCGATTCCCCCCCCCCGTGCTCCGATCCCCCCCCCCCCCTGGTCCCCCCCACCCCACCCCATCATACTTACCGATCCTGCCGGGGTCCCGTCCGTCTTCTCCCTGGGCGCCGCCATCTTCCAAAATGGCGGGCGCATGCGCAGTGCGCCCGCCGAATCGGCCGGCAGATTCGTTCCAAAGTGCATTTTGATCACTGAGATAGATTATATCTCAGTGATCAAAATAAAAAAAATAATAAATGACCCCCCCCCCATCCCCCCCCTTTGTCACCCCCATAGGTAGGGACAATAAAAAAATAAATTTTTTTTCCCCACTAATGTTAGAATAGGGTTAGGGTTAGGGGTAGGGTTAGGGTTAGGGGTAGGGTTAGGCCTAGGGTTAGGGGTAGGGGTAGGGCTAGGGTTAGGGTTAGGGGTAGGGTTAGGCCTAGGGTTAGGGGTAGGGTTAGGGCTAGGGTTAGGGTTTCGGTATGTGCACACGTATTCTGGTCCTCTGCAGATTTTTCCGCTGCGGATTTGATAAATCCGCAGTGCTAAACCGCTGCGGATTTATGGCGGATTTACCGCGTTTTTTTCTGCGCATTTCACTGCGGTTTTACAATTGCTATTTTCTATTTGAGCAGTTGTAAAACCGCTGCGGAATCCGCAGAAAGAAGTGACATGCTGCGGAATGTAAACCGCTGCGTTTCCGTGCAGTTTTTCCGCAGCATGTGTACAGCGATTTTTGTTTCCCATAGGTCTACATTGAACTGTAAACTCATGGGAAACTGCTGCGGATCTGCAGCGTTTTCCGCAGTGTGCACATACCTTTAGAATTAGGCTATGTGCACACGGTGCGGATTTGGCTGCGGATTGGCCGCTGCGGATTCGCAGCAGTATTCCATCAGGCTTACAGTACCATGTAAACATATGAAAAACCAAATCCGCTGTGCCCATGGTGCAGAAAATACCGCGCGGAAACGCTGCGTTGTATTTTCCGCAGCATGTCAATTCTTTGTGCGGATTCCGCGGCGTTTTACACCTGTTCCTCAATAGGAATCCGCAGGTGAAATCCGCACAAAAAACACTGGAAATCCGCGGAAAATCCGCAGGTAAAACGCAGTGCCTTTTACCCGCGGATTTTTCAAAAATGGTGCGGAAATATCTCACACGAATCCGCAACGTGGGCACATAGCCTTAGGGTTAGGGTTGGAATTAGTGTTGTGGTTAGGGTTGTGATTAGGGTTATGGCTACAGTTGGGATTAGGGTTAGGGGTGTGTTGGGGTTAGTGTTGGGGTTAGTGTTGGAGGTATAATTGAGGGGTTACCACTGTTTAGGCACATCAGGGGTCTCCAAACGCAACATGGCGCCACCATTGATTCCAGCCAATCTCGTATTCAAAAAGTCAAATGGTGCTCCCTCACTTCCGAGCCCTGACGTGTGCCCAAACAGTGGTTTACCCCCACATATGGGGTATCAGTGTACTCAGGATAAACAGCGCAACAATTACTGGGGTCCAATTTCTCCTGTTACCCCTGTGAATCTAAAAAAATGCTTGCTAAAACATCATTTTTGAGGAAAGAAAAATGATTTTTTATTTTCACGGCTCTGCGTTGTAAACGTCTGTGAAGCACTTGGGGGTTCAAAGTGCTCACCACATATCTAGATAAGTTCCTTTCGGGGTCTAGTTTCCAAAATGGGGTCACTTGTGGGGGGTTTCTACTGTTTAGGCACATCAGGGGCTCTGCAAACGCAACGTGACGCCCGCAGAGCATTCCATCAAAGTCTGCATTTCAAAACGTCACTACTTCACTTCCGATCCCCAACGTGTGCCCAAACAGTGGTTTACCCCCACATATGGGGTATCACCGTACTCCGGAGAAACTGGACAATAAATATTGGGGTCAAATTTCTCCTGTTACCCTTGGGAAAATTTAAAAAATTCTGGGCTAAATAATTATTTGAGGAAAGAAAACGTATTTATTATTTTCACGGCTCTGCATTATAAACTTCTATGAAGCACTTGGGGGTTCAAAGTGCTCACCACACATCTAGATAAGTTCCTTTGGGGGTCTAGTTTCCAAAATGGGGTCACTTGTGGGGGGTTTCTACTGTTAAGCCACATCAGGGGCTCTGCAAACGCAACGTGACGCCCACAGAGCATTCCATCAAAGTCTGCATTTCAAAACGTCACTACTTCACTTCCGAGCCCCGGCATGTGCCCAAACAGTGATTTACCCCCACATATGGGGTATCAGCGTACTCAGGAGAAACTGGACAACAACTTTTGGGGTCAAATTTCTCCTGTTACCCTTGGGAAAATAAAAAATTGCAGGCTAAAAGATCATTTTTGAGAAAATAATTTTTATTTTTTATTTTCATGGCTCTGCGTTATAAACTTCTGTGAAGCACTTGGGGGTTCAAAGTCCTCACCACACATCTAGATTAGTTCCTTTGGGGGTCTAGTTTCCAAAATGGGGTCATTTCTGGGGGATCTCCAATGTTTAGGCACACAGGGGCTCTCCAAACGTGACATGGTGTCCGCTAATGATTGGAGCTAATTTTCCATTTAAAAAGCCAAATGGCGTGCCATCCCTTCCGAGCCCTGCCGTGCGCCCAAACAGTGGTTTACCCCCACATATGGGGTATCAGCGTACTCAGGACAAACTGGACAACAATATTGGGTCCAATTTCTCCTATTATCCTTGGCAAAATAGGAAATTCCAGGCTAAAAGATCATTTTTGAGAAAATAATTTTTATTTTTTATTTTCATGGCTCTGCGTTATAAACTTCTGTGAAGCACCTGGGGGTTTAAAGTGCTCAATATGCATCTAGATAAGTTCCTTGGGGGGTCTAGTTTCCAAAATGGGGTCACTTGTGGGGGAGCTCCAATGTTTAGGCACACAGGGGCTCTCCAAACGCGACATGGTGTCCGCTAACAATTGGAGCTAATTTTCCATTCAAAAAGTCAAATGGCGCGCCTTCCCTTCCGAGCCCTGCCGAGTGCCCAAACAGTGGTTTACCCCCACATTTGAGGTATCGGCGTACTCGGGAAAAATTGCCCAACAAATTTTATGATCCATTTTATCCTACTGCCCATGTGAAAATGAAAAAATTGAGGCGAAAAGAATTTTTTTGTGAAAAAAAAGTACTTTTTCATTTTTACAGATCAATTTGTGAAGCACCTGAGGGTTTAAAGTGCTCACTAGGCTTCTAAATAAGTTCCTTGGGGGGTCTAGTTTCCAAAATGGGGTCACTTGTGGGGGAGCGCCAATGTTTAGGCACACAGGAGCTATCCAAACGCGACATGGTGTCCGCTAACAATGGAAATAATTTTTCATTCAAAAAGTCAAATGGCGCTCCTTCCCTTCCGAGCCTTACCATGTGCCCAAACAGTGGTTTACCCCCACATGTGAGGTATTGGTGTACTCAGGAGAAATTGCCCAACACATTTTAGGATCCATTTTATCCTGTTGCCCATGTGAAAATGAAAAAATTGAGGCTAAAAGAATTTTTTTTGTGAAAAAAAAGTACTTTTTCATTTTTACGGATCAATTTGTGAAGCACCTGGGGGTTCAAAGTGCTCACTATGCATCTAGATAAGTTCCTTGGGGCGTCTAGTTTCCAAAATGGGGTCACTTGTGGGGGAGCTCCAATTTTTAGGCACACGGGTGCTCTCCAAACGTGACATGGTGTCCGCTAAAGAGTGGAGCCAATTTTTGATTCAAAAAGTCAAATGGCGCTCCTTCCCTTCCAAGCCCTGCCGTGCGCCCAAACAGTGGTTTACCCCCACATATGAGGTAGCAGCGTACTCAGGACAAATTGGACAACAACTTTCGTGGTTCAGTTTCTCCTTTTACCATTGGGAAAATGAAAAAAAATTGTTGCTAAAAGATTATTTTTGTGACTGAAAAGTTAAATGTTCATTTTTTCCTTCCATGTTACTTCTGCTGCTGTGAAGCACCTGAAGGGTTAATAAACTTCTTGAATGTGGTTTTGAGTACCTTGAGGGGTGCAGTTTTTAGAATGGTGTCACTTTTGGGTATTTTCAGCCATATAGACCCCTCAAACTGACTTCAAATGTGAGGTGGTCCCTAAAAAAAAATGGTTTTGTAAATTTCGTTGTAAAAATGACAAATCGCTGGTCAAATTTTAACCCTTATAACTTCCTAACAAAAAAAAATTTTGTTTCCAAAATTGTGCTGATGTAAAGTAAACATGTGGGAAATGTTATTTATTAACTATTTTGTGTCACATATCTCTCTGGTTTAACAGAATAAAAATTCAAAATGTGAAAATTGCGAAATTTTCAAAATTTTCGCCAAATTTCCGTTTTTATCACAAATAAACGTAGAATTTATTGACCTAAATTTACCACTAACATGAAGCCCAATATGTCACGAAAAAACAGTCTCAGAACCGCTAGGATCCGTTGAAGCGTTGCTGAGTTATTACCTCATAAAGGGACACTGGTCAGAATTGCAAAAAACGGCAAGGTCTTTAAGGTCAAAATAGGCTGGGTCATGAAGGGGTTAAAATGAAGTCTTGTGTACCATGAAACAAAAAGATGCAAAAATTACTTGGATATCCAAGCGAGAAAATGAACTGAAAAAAAAAACAAACATGTGCCTGGTGAGCAGCAGGGGTAAATATCGATCCTGGCTTAAACTGGTTAAACAAAAGAGCTTCTTTCTGAAGGCAGTTGAAATCAAAATTATTCACCCCAAATTGCAAAATGTACCAACTTTCTGCTGTTTGCAGTAAATGAATAAGCAAGAACAATTGGAAGAACATAGCCCAAGTGAAATAACGAGTGGTTTCTCCAAATTCAACACAAAATGGCACTTTTAATTACTTCTGATGTCTTAGGCTACTTTCACACATCAGGTTTTTAGTGTCAGCCTAAATCCGGCTAATTTTCAAAAAACCGGACCAGGTGAATGTTGCCGCTGGATCAGGTTTTTTTCCCATAGACTTGTATTAGTGTCAGATTGCATCGGATGACATTGCGTTTTGTCCGGTTTTCGCCGGATCCAGCAATTCGGCTGCTTCCGGTTTCTTGAAAAAAACTCCATAGCATTGCACTTCCGGCTGTTTGCTAGAATGGAAGCCTATGGGAGCTGGAAGGTGCCGGATCTGGAAAAAGGCGGATCCGGCGGCCTCATCTGGTTTTTTAAACTGAGCATGCTCCAAATTTTATTTTTATAATCTAGATAGGCTAGCCGGATATGTAAAAAAAATGGATCCGTCGCATCAGTTTTTCACAATCTGCGCCGGATCCAGTTTTTCCAACATTCGCCAGATTTAGCTTGACACTGAAAACCTGATGTGTGAAAGTAGCCTTAGGGTAAGGTCACACTCGGTATTTTTGCTGCGTTTTTTTATGCTAATTTTCAGCTGCTTTTTACAGTACCAGCAAAGCCTATGGGATTTCAGAAATCTCATGCACACACATTGGGTTTTTGTGTGATCAGTATTTTGTGCTTTGCTGCATTTTTGGACATAGGGCTTGTCTCTTCTTTCAGTGTTTTTGCTGCGTTTTTTTCAGCGTTTTTCACCCTTTGACTTGAATGGGTGTTGAAAAAACGCTGCAAAAATGCACGTATCATTATTTGCTGTTTTTTTGCTGCTGAAAATTCAAGGACATTAGCCTGGACAAAGAAAGAAAAACGCACCTAAACCTGCGTGTTTGACGCAGCTTCTTTCCTGCCAAGATCATCGGGTTTTGCTGCAGAAAAAAATCATCATAAACGCCCTGTGTGAGCTTACCCTTAATTATTAATCCTCCTCATTCTGCTGAATGTATCTCTAGGAACATTCATTACCTTTTTGTATTCTTTTCATTGTGTCGGACAGTGATTTCTTTAAACTTTGTGGAGCACTCTCCAGGAATATTAGTGAGGCCTCTCTGCATTGGGAGTGGGCTAAGATTCTTCAGAAAAATCGCAGGAAGCCGATGTATTTCTGTGCTTCATGTTTGCAGCAGGTCATAACAGCCAGAAGGGCTCTACAAAGTACTAAAGTCGCTGGTCATGAAGGGGTTGAATAATTCTGAGATTGCAGGAACGGGGGTTGATAGAGGCATTTTGTATTGAAACTAGAGAAGTGAGTTTTTATTAGTTTGGGGAGTTATTTTTTTCATTGGTTTGGCTCAAACAGCAGAAAGTTTGTACATTTTGCTAATAAACATAATTTGCAAGGTGGGTTGAGTGTTTTTGAGTGCAACTATAGGTTTATGTTTAATATAGTATTTTGAAAGCAGAACAATTACCTTTAAAGATCCCCTCACCAGGTGAAAAGTGGCCCATTTATCCTTGGTGATAGTTCCGGATCATAGGTACCCGGCTAATAGACTGTGAGGTTTCCTTTGGGGTACACTGCCTCTTTTTATCTTCTGAATGCTTTATTTCCCAAGCCTTTTGCCTGCCTGCTATTCTTTATCTCTGTCTTCACATGTGACATTGATCGCTTCCATTTCCTCCTAATTACATTCTGTTGTGCTAGGATGCACAGCGTCTTATGAATGATGAAGTATATTGTCCAGTATGTGCACACGTCATACGTCTACACAGGACATTACTTGGGTCCAATCCCCGATGCTTATTGCTCTCTGCCACGTGCCGGCTTCTGTACTTTTCTCGTTACCGTATATTTTTCTAGCTTTATTTGACACTCTGACATTGTAGAATTTCTGGGCATGCTTTTGTTCTGCCGGATGACTAACTTTCTTTTTTCTTGTTTATTTGCTGCACTTGGCTGCTTGCTTCTGTTTGCCTCCATCACAGCTATAGAAGGTTAGTGCACTTTTCAACCTTTGTGAGCTTAATATTTCATGCTGTATATTGCTTTTTTTTTTCTTTTGTACTACTATTTTTCGTGTTTTGTGTTGCCATTGAGGCTCAGTTTCACTCCTTTATTAGTATATAGGTGCTCCGTGTAGTATGATTGTTCCATTTTATTAAATTGCTTTCTTCTAAACCTTGATTTTCTTTACAGATTCTCAGTGAGTCATTTTATACGTTTGTATGAACATAACTAAATGTATGAATATCCTATACTGAAACTTGTCCAATTACACGATTCCTTTACTGTAAGTTTAGTCAATGCTCCATATTTTAGGATGTTGTGCCTGTACTCGAACGGCTAATGAGGTTAGAGAGAAGTAAAAAGGCAAGATATCGTTATCAAAGGATAATTAGTGTTGACAGAGTTAAAGCAGAATTCTCAATATTGAAAGTTATCCCCTATCCATGGGTTACGGGATAACCATACGATTGCTCTGGCCCTATGAACTGAGACTCTGTAGAACCTCAACTGAATAGAGCAGAAGTCAGTCATGCGCTCCCATTAAGAGTGAATGGAGCGGTGTTGTGCATAAAATCAACCACTGCTTCATTCAGCCAGGAACAGCCCCGGTTTTCAAGGTTGCTTAGTTGGACCCCCAGCGATTAGAACGTTTTCATTTAGTGCATAGTATCAAGGCCTTCATGCACATTAGATTAATGTTGGATAAACACACAGAAATCTTCGAGCTTGTCAGACAGTGTAACGTGTATGGTGACCTCCCGACTCTCACCCAACAGTGCATGTCGGGAAGATAATGATCTGTCATGTCTGATATTGGACTGACAATCGAGTAGAGAGATGATTGTCCGGCTTGCAATATTACATTCCTGTAACAGCCCTTACAGGAAAGTTGATGGTCAATTGCAGTCTTAGCTTCTGGAGCCATTCCATCAGCTTTCTTCGCTCTCCAGATCAGCTTTGTAAGTGTATTAAATTGGTAAGACAAGACTTTACCATAAACGTGGTGGTCCACTAGTTAACAAGTTACATACACATACCTGATTTACGGTACATGGAGAGTGTCCTCAGATGGCAGCCAGCTCTGCCCAAACTAATGCATGAGGCTGCTTTTGGATCCTTCATCAGCAGAATTGATGCAACGATTACAGCTGCATTTGGCCCTATACTTCCCATCAAAAAGGCTAAAACCACAGGGCTCATATTGTCAGGTAATAGGGTCCGTTAGACCACAGTGATATGTCTTGTGTGACGTACCAGGCAGAACATTGTAAAAGTATAACAAGGAAATTGGCACACCAACCTGTGTGATAAAATATCAAAACTTTATTCTGGCTACCAAGCCTTGTTAAAACCGTAGAAAGACAGCTAAAAGTAAAAGTGGCAACGATGATGAACTCAGGCTTACCGGGCACATGTGTATGCTTGAGTGATGTAGCTGACATTTGTAACACATGTATATATATTTCTGAATGATTAAAATATTATGTTTGTGTTTTCTGGTAACCCAGAGATTGAAATTCTACAGACAACAAACATTCACGTCTTAAAGTGTTTTGTTTCTCACATTTTATTATACTGGGTTCCTCCAACTGCATGGTAGACACGGTAATACATTGCATAAGAGGAAAACTTCTATATGCGTCGTCATATGAGTTTTTCAGTAAGGTGTAAATTATTGTTTATGGAGTTCATTTGTTTTCTGATTTTGTTCCACTATCAACTTTTAATTTAAAGGGAACCTGTCATAAAAAACAGAATTTACCTGTAGCCACACTACGGTGTAGGATGTCCCTTGGCACGGCCCAGTTGACTGCAAGGGAGTGGCTGTAGGGAGAATATAAGTTCAGCAACAGACCATTCAGTTAGCTAGTTGCATAGGTTAGAACAGTATTTACCTGTAGATCAACACATTATTACACGACTGCTAATAAGCTACTGAGCTAGAGCAACAATTCTTATTATGTATAGCATCCAATATAGAAGAAACAGGACAACACTCACTAATAAGGCAAAAAACAGATGGGGGACGCGAGATCACACTAAGGCTGCAACCGTTTCGCCCTGGTCTACGCTGCTTCTGGCCCTCAGAAAAATGTGGTCTGCATGTCCCCCATCTGGATTTTTTTTTTGCACTTGTTGAAGATAGAGATGTTTTGCCTTATTGCTGAATGCTATCATGTTTCTTCTTTATTGGACACTAAATGTTTTTAATCCCATTCTTTTTGGTTATAAAATCAAAATATTATTATTTATTATTATTAGCACCATTTCTTCCATGGCGCTTTACATATGAGGAAGGGTATACATAATAAAAACAGGTACAATAATCTTGAACAATACAAGTCACAACTGGTGCAGGAGGAGAGAGGACCTTGCCCGCGAGGGCTCAATATTGTTGTAATATGTGTATTATAAAAAAAGTGCACATTTACGTCTTTTGACCCAGAGCCACCCATTATATGGAACTGCTATGTTGTTTTATATAAGAGTATTAAGGATCAATATTAACATTTTTGTCTCCCTGCTCTGTGCAAGACCATCATAAAGGCTGCACATAGCATGCTGAGACCTATATAAACATACTGTATATGGAGAGAGAGGTCATTCTATGTAAGCATTTGACTCTGATTAGTCATCCTAGACTCATAGCTACTGGCCATCTTGTCATAGTATGTCTTAAGTGGTTTGGAGTAGAACCTTCTTGGCTTCTCTGATTCCTGCAGTCTATGGTCAGGGCATGGTCTACTGCCAGGTTCCCTTTCATGGTCATTCTTCTCAATCCAGGTCTGTTTCATATTTATCTGGTTCATCAGCCATGTGGGCAAAATTATTACATTTTATAGAAATATGTTTTATAGGAAAAAAATAAATGATCTTCTAGAGTAAAACTACTAAAATCTTTACGAAATAAGATTGACATCTAGATATACTCTCTATCTTGAAGCTCATCAAGGGAATGCCAAGAGTGCAAAGCAGTCATCAAAGCAAAAGGTGGCTACTTTGAAGAACCTAGAATATAAGACATAATTTCAGTTGTTTCACACTTTTTTGTTAAGTATATAATTCTACATGTGTTAATTCATAGTTTTGATCAGTGTGAATGTACAATTTTCATAGTCATGAAAATACAGAAAAATCTTTAACTGAGAAGGTGTGTCCAAACTTTTGGTCTGTACTGTAGGTGGCATATCGAAAGTACAGTAGTGTTCAATATAATAGCAGTCCAATATGACTAACCAGATTAATCACTGGTTTTGGTATAAATTATATTACCGCATAACAATTTACCAGTTGGGTGCAGTAGATTCTAAGAAAACCACCAGACTCGGCATTCACGATCTGCATGTTCCTGAGTCTGTGTATTAGGCCCCTTTCACACATCAGGTGTTTGCCTTCAGGCACAATCCGACAAAAATTATGAAAAAAACAGATCTGGCAAAAGTTGCCACCGAATCCGTTTTTTTTTTCTCACAGACTTGTATTAGCATTGGAAAAAATTGGAAAAAATTAGTTTTCTGACGGCTGGAGAAATGTAGATAGGAGCGTTTTTCCTGTCCGGCAAAAAAACGCCCAGTGACGGATCCGGCGAAAAACTGATGAAACGTGAGGTGAAATGATGGAATCCGGCAACCGATTCCGTTTTTTTTTTCTTTCAAGAAATCATGCATTTTCCATTTTGGAAAATCTCTCTATCTCTGTCGATCAGGAAGTCCAAACTCTATCCCTGGGTAATAATAATAATTAAAAAAATGTCGGATCCGGCAGAAAAGCGGATCCGTCACATCAGTTTTTCACAATTTGCCGTGGGTCTGTTTTTTTTCACAATTAGCTTGTGCCGACGGCTAAAAACTGATGTGTGAAAGGGGCCTTAGGCCATGTTCACACAGTGCGTTTTTTACCGCGGAACCGCGGCGGTTTTGCCGCTGCGGTTCCGCAGCTGTTTTCCATGCAGGGTACAGTACACTGTACCCTATGGAAAACAGGACACACTGTGCACATGGTCCGGAAATTGTAAAAAAAAAGCCGCGCTGAATAGCTCCCGGAAAAAAGGAGCATGTCAATTCTTCTTCCTGAACCGCAGCGGTTCTGCACCCATAGACCTCCATTGTGAGGTCAAAATCGCAGTAAAACCCGCAGATCAAAAATATATCTGCGGGTTTTACTGCGATTTGATGTGCAGAACCGCTGCAGCAGGAAGTGCGGGGGAGCGGGCGGAAGTGCGTGGGCGGAGTGTGGCTGCCCCCCCGTGCTCCGATCCCGCTCCCCCCGTGCTCCGATGCCCCCCCCGTGCTCCGTTGCCCCCCCCCAGTGCTCCGATGCCCCCCCCGTGCCCTAATCTCCCCCCCTAATACTTACCCGGCGTCCTGGTGTCCGTCCGGCCGTCTTCTCCCTGGGCGCCGCCATCTTGCAAAATGGCGGGCGCATGCGCAGTGCGCCCGCCGAATCTGCCGGCCGGCAGATTCGCTCCAAAGTGCATTTTGATCACTGAGATAGGTTATATCTCAGTGATCAAAATAAAAAAATAGTAAATGACACCCCCCCCACTTTGTCACCCCCATTGGTAGGGACAATAAAAAAATTAAGAATTTTTTTTTTTCACTAAGGTTAGAATAGGGTTAGGGTTAGGGGTAGGGTTAGGGTTAGGGTTAGGGGTAGGGTTAGGGGTAGGGGTAGGGGTAGGGGTAGGGTTAGGGTATTTTCAGCCATTTTAGCCCTAAAATGCTTCCTAGGAAACACACAGTAAAAAAAGGATAAAAAAACGCATCAAAAAATGCATCAAAAAACGCATCAAAAACGCATCAAAAAAGGACAAAAAAAGGACCTGCGTTTTCTGCCAAGAGCTGCAGTTTTTAAAAAAAACTGTCCTGAAAACAAAAGGATGGAAATCCTGAACGTGTGAACATACCCTTAGAGTAATTAATTGAAAGGGGGTGTTCAAAATAATAGCAGTGTGGAGTTCAATTAGTGAGGTCAATCATTCTGTGAAGAAACAGGTGTGAATCAGGTGGCCCTTAGTTAAAGGGACACTGTCACCTGAATTTGGAGGGAACAATCTTCAGCCATGGAGGCGGGGTTTTTGGGTGTTTGATTCACCCTTTCCTTACCCGCTGGCTGCATGCTGGCTGCAATATTGGATTGAAGTTCGTAGGACATGCCTGCACAAGGTGCAATCTTGCCTTGCGCAGGCGTGTACTATGGAGGACAGAGAATGAACTTCAATCCAATATTGCAGCCAGCATGCAGCCAGCGGGTAAGGAAAGGGTGAATCAAACACCCAAAAACCCCGCCTCCATGTCTGAAGATTGTTCCCTCCAAATTCAGGTGACAGTGTCCCTTTAAAGTCAGGACATGTTATACTTGCATTTCCCCTTGAAAGCCAGAGAAATATGGGTCGTTCGAGACATTGTTCAGAAGAACAGCGTACTTTGATTAAAAAGTTGATTGGAGAGGGTAAAACTTCTAAAGAAGTGCAGACAATGATCATCTGTTCAGCTAAAATGATCTCCAGTGCTTTAAAATGGAAAGCCAAACCAGAGAGATGTGAAAGAAAATGTATGACTACCATTCGAAGGGATGGAAGAATAACAAGAATGGCAAAGCTCAGCCAATGATCAGCTCCAGGATGAGCAAAGACGCAAGTTACCTGTGAGTACTGCGATAGTGAGAAGACGCCTGTGTGAGGCTAATCTGTTAACAAGAAGTCCCCGCAAAGTCACTGTTAAAACAAAGACATGTACTGAAGAGGATACAATCTGCCAAAGAAAACCTCAACTGGCCTAAAGAGAAATGGAGAAACATTTTATGGACTGATGAAAGTAAAATTGTTCTTTTTGGGCCCAGGAGCTGTAGACAGTTCATGAGACGACCCCCAAACTCTGCCTTCAAACCACAGTACACTCTGACGACAGTGAAGCATGGTGGTACAAGCATCATGATATGGGCAGGTTTCTTTTACTATGGTGCCGGAACTATTTACCTCATACCAGGGATCGTGGACCAGTTTGCATATATTAAAATACTTGGAGGTCATGTTGCCTTACGCTGAAGAGGATATGCCCTTGAAATGGATGTTTCAACAAGACATTGACCCTAAACACACCAGTAAATTAGCAAAATATTGGTTTCGGAACACTTGTGAGATGACATAAAAAAAATGCAATTTCTGAGGCAACGTCAACAAATGGGCATCCCAAAATTGTGGGATTAAGTCCAAGCATCCTGGGCTGGAATAAGAGGTGACGGGGGCCAGATGTTGGATGAATCTATGCAACATAGATGGGAAGCAGTTCTGAAAAACTGTGCATATACAACAAAATATTAGGTTAGTGATTCACAGAAATGCTAAATCCTCAAAAATAGTGCATATTGTGAGTTTGTGAGTAAAGACCAATGCAGACACTATTTTTTAGAACAGCCCAATGTTCAATTTTTATTTTCTGTAAAGTAGTTACAAATTATATACCTTTCTCTTCATGTTTTGAATTAGAAAACAGTGTGTAATGTTCCCAATGCATGGACATAGAAACTAGTGTAAAGATTTTGTGATTAACTCGTTTTTTAACACACTGCTGTTATTTTGAACACTACTGTATGTACTATAAATGTCTGATAGGTACAAATTCTTATGGGTTTCTTGCCTCCACCAAGCAGCACTCTCATGGAACGTTAAGTCTTTTGGACGAGGATTTGGAATAGATTCTGCTCCTAAATCCACATAAAAATCTGCATCAATTACTCTTTGAACGAGTTTACAACTGATTATTATGGGAAAAGCAACTATAGTGCACACAGTACTGTGTTCTTCATGTTTTGAACATTTTCTAGTAAAACCAGTAGCCAGTTTATTCAAAGTATTTGATGCAATTTTTAATGTGGATTTTCCAGTAGAATTCACTTGTAAATCCTCATTAAAATCTTTCAGAATTTACCCTAAAGAAGAAGTCATCATGCATGTGGCTCTCTATTAAAGGTTATGGGTTTTGTGCAGACACTGATGGAGACCTGACATACTCGTTTCTGAAGCGCAGAACTGCTCCAGAAGACCCCATACTCCTAATGTATGAGGCATCCAGAGATGTCTGCACCGGGGAGCACCATTAGTATTTACCAGTCAACTACTCTTCTGTAGAGATGGGCGGACACCTGGATGTACGGGTCCGGTGGGTTCGGCCGAACAGTTATAAAAAGTTTGGGTTCTGGTACTAGAATAGTACCCAGACCCAAACCCCATTCACTAGAATGGGGGGGGGGGGTCCAAATATCCAGTGTTTGCTGTCATGTGCATCACAGCGCGGCAAACACAGCTTCTGATCGGCAGTGAAATCATCCCCGCCTGTCAGAGAGCCACGGTTTCCATGCTGTCAAAAGCCAGCATGAGCGCTCAGCTGTGATCGGAGGATTAAAGTTTACCCATCATCTGACACGTCATACGCTGTAAATAGATAATTAAAAAAAAAATGGTGTGGGTTCCCTCGTATTTTTGATAACCAGCCAGGCAAAACTCGCAGCTGGGGGCTGCAACCCTCAGCTGTCACCTTCAACAAGGCTTATCAAGAATAGAGGGGTCCCACACCATATTTTTTAATTAAATAATTTGTAATTAATAATAATTAAAAAAAAAACACTGTGAGGTGTCCCACCCATTTTTGACAACCAGCCTTACTAAGCCTTACTGTCCCCAACTGTGAGTTTTGCCTGGCTGGTTCTCAAATGTTAAGGGGAATCTACGTTGTGTTTTTTTAAAATATTTATTTCCAGCACAGGAGATTGCTAATGAATAAACCCATCAGCCGCTCCAGCTCTCACTGTAAATAACGGCAGCAGGCGTCAGATGATGGGAGTAATAGTCCCATCAGCTGACACCAGTTCCCGGCGGTAAACTTCATACCTCCGATCACAGCTGTGCGCTCATACTATATTTTGACTGCATGGGAACCGCGGCTCTCTGACCGGCGTTGATGAAGCATTGTTTGCCGAACTGTCATGCACATGACAGCATGACAAACACCCGGTCTTGGGGCAGCCGGACCCGAACAGGAACACAAACTCCCTGGTGAAGTCCGTGTTCGGTGTCCGTGCCCGAATAGTAGGTGTTTGGAACGGACACCGAACTTCACTGTTTGGGTTCGCCCATCTCTACTCTTCTGTTGGTGGCTGCCCACATATAGTTAACCTGTCAGAGGAGCATTTTTCTGTTCCTATGGTTGGGGGCCACACAGAATGGCATCCTGGGCCACATGTGGCTTCTGGTTTGGATGTTTTGCACCCCTAGTTTAAAATATATCTATCTCAATATTTTACAATGTGAGCTGTATACTTTTTTGAATAGATCATTTAGACCTGATAAGTATGAATACTTACTATGAAAATCTTTGTACACAAGATCATGAAAAAAACCAGGGCTTGCCACACTAGGACTAAGGGCATCTACACGCAAAAAAATGTATCACATGTTTTCTGTGGATTCCTTTCAATACTACATTATTCTGTTCTTTTAATCTAGATGGAATACAATTTGGATGTTTTTATACAAGGATTCGGGATGTTCAGTTTTCTCTACTTTTTTATGAAAATGTATGTCAGAATGACTGTGTAATCCTGAAATCAAAATGTGCTTTTTAAGTCCATCTGAAGTTGGATTTATAAAATGCTTATTTTATTATCTGATAAGAAAACTTTCACAGCTGTTGGTAGATGGATTTTCAAAGTAAGTACGCCAGCCCCATCAGATTTAAGATAGATTAATATTGTAGGCAGTTAGTGCAGTGAAATTTGCTTAAAAAACCATTGTATTAAGTAATGAATAAAGAACAATGGAGCAGAAGGTGAAAATAGTTGGGTTAGTAGTAGGGCACAGATCAGAAAGCACTAGTGATGAGCGAACGTGCACGGAGAAGACGTTATCTGAGCATGCTCGGATGTTAAGAGTGTCTTCTGCATGCTCGAATAATAATAAGTTTGATTCCCCATGGCTGAATGTCTCTTGGCTGTTCGACAGCCACAACACATGCAGGGGTTGCCTTTTTGTTAGGAAATCCTCACGTGTGTTGCTGGGACTTGAACATATTTTTCGGGCACGCCAAAGTCACTCCATTATCACCCAAGCATGCTCGAATAACACCTTATCTGAACACTTTCGCTCATCACTAGCAGGCATGTCAGGAAATATGATTTTGTTTAAAGGTTAGTAGATGCTTAGAACACATCTATAGCAGAGGAGGTTAAAAAATCCACATTAAGTAAATGCAAACATGCATGGAGTAAAAATATCCTAAAACTTAAAAAAAAAAAAAAAAAGGAATTATACTATAAGGGCAGACTTGATGGTCCATGTGTCCTTTTCTGCTGCCAATCTTCTGCGTTTATAACCCATGTAAAAGGTAGGAGAGCTGGTGATAAATCAGAACTTTTTATAGATCTTCGATCTCCTTATGATGAAGAAAAGCTTAAGCTGGAAAGTGTTCATTTTCTACAATGGAGCTTGGCACAGAGTATAATCATTTTGCATTTAGTTTGCCTCTTATATCTGGCCCCAACACCAAACAGATCAGCGTACTTGTTATACTAATGAGTAGTCAGACACCCCGAACCCCAGGTAGGCAAAACGCTCGCAGCTGAGGATTATGTATTTTCCCTATTGTTAGTTGCAAATATTGGTAGTTGTGTGCTGTTTAGCCAGAAGACTATGCAGAAGAAGTTAATACCTGTAAAATAAAGGTTTTGGAAAGGCAGTTTCAATCTTGCCATTAATTTTCCATCATAGCTGAACATGAAAGAGTTTTATGCAAAGTGGACATCATCTGCGTGAAACCTTTGGCGTCCGCATCATGAAAAGCTGTTTACGCTTATTTTGTTTTCTCAGCATACTGTGCATAATGTGTATTTATTCACCTTTGAAATATGCCGGAGTATTCACACTGACATTTAGTATTCACATATTGGTGTCCCATTTAACCATGACATTTAATTTCTTTGAAGGAAGCGCAGTAATGTAGCAGCTGATAGGCAGCCTCACCAAGATGGATTGCAGCTCGCAGCCTGCGTCCATGTCAGAGTCTCTAGGTAGCTTTTCAATTGGATGATATTGAATAGCGAAACTCTTCTTTCCGGCAGTTTATTTAATGTGACAGGCTCACGTATATTACATTTAAAGCGAGATGAAGCCTGATTGTTTCACATCTGCTCTTTCTAAATTCTAAACATTTCCAGATGAACACTACATAATGCAGGAGGTTACTGCTGGAGTAAAAGCTTTCACCATACTAATCTATTTTAGAAGGTGTTGCTGTGTTGATCACGAGTCAGATTAGCATTTGACATGCCCTCCGATCTCAGCGCTGGCGCATAACAACATAATGTGCCTCCTAGTTGTTGTCTGAAGCAATTATCAATATGCCTGTCACTTTACAGCTCAATGACAGGGAAGTGTCTGGTGCGTTCTTTATAGTATGAAGGATCCATACGTGGCAGGTAGGCTTCGCTCGCTTTCTTGTCTGAAATGAGAACATTAAGTTATAGAGATTGATTTAACACTATTAGATTATACTCTGGTTAATATCTGGAAATTGTACTTCTCTTAATTAGTTTTCATTGGAAAAGTAGCACTGATTTGCATTTGCCGTGCAGTATTCTGCTCACATCCCTCCTTGCCAGTAGGCACAGGACACCATGGCTGCCTGTTGATGGACACCATCAAATAACCAGACTTTAATAACCGCTTGTAGCCAGTCCATTTTAATTTTTTTTTCTTTTTACATATTGCCTTTTTCTTTGATTTAATGGAAACTTGTAACACGATTCATGCTGACATAATCGCAATCCGCACGAATCTGAAAACCACTCCATCGTTAAAGGGAACCAGTCACACGACTCATGCCACCCAAACTATTGGTTGCAGGTATCAGACCCTGCCCTATCCACGCCAAGTATATCTTTCTCTAACAATACTCTGGGGTTTCAGGGAAAATATAGTTAGAAATCCAGTTGGGGACCATAGAGAGAGACCAGACTAGTCAAGGACCATTAAACACAAATCTCAAGGCAAGGTATGCATACAGAATGAATCAATCAAGGAGATATATAAAAAAAAGAGACAAAATTTCTCAATCACAATTACTGTGTATACCAACATGGACTGAATGACGGACAATTCGGCAATTATAAGCAAAGAAGAAGAACAAAAGGAACCAAATTCATGCCCAAATTTGTTATATTGAATAATATTTATTAAAGATAAGGTACACCATAAGGTGGGGGGAAAAATACCAAAAAGAGGGGCACTACACCAGGAGACGGAAACGTATTCTTACAGTATACTGTGGTGACTCATGATGATAAATAGATTAAAGATCTAAATAAATAAGTACATGACACCAATAGTAAAATACAATAAATATCCACAGGAATGATGCAGCAAGCATGTGCATAAGGGTACACCATAGGAATAAGGTGCAAGTGCAGAGTTACCAGAGGCTAACACAGCAAAAACTAGTGAATACTCAGAGGATAAAGTGCGTACAATTGTTTGCTGCTAACTAGTTATGATATAATTGTGGCCACATGAAAATTACCTGTGGGTGATATGAGGACAGTCTCCTGGATGCGCCCAACCCCAATGCGCGTTTCGGCGTCAGCCTTCGTCAGGGACCATAGAGAGAGACCAGACTAGTCAGGGACCATAGCGAGAGACCAAACTAGTTGGGGACCATAGAGAGAGACCAGACTAGTCAAGGACCATTAAACACAAATCTCAAGGCAAAGTATACATAAAGAATGAATCAATGAAGGAGATGTATATAAAAAAGAGACACAATTTCTCAATCACAACTACTGTGTATACCAACATGGACTGAATGACGGACAACTCGGCAATTATAAGCAAAAAAGAAGAACAAAAGGAACCAAATTCATGCCCAAATTTGTTATATTGAATATTTATTAAAGATAATGTACACCATAAGGGGGGGAATACCAAAAAGAGGGGCACTACACCAGGAGACGGAACATATTCTTAAAGTATACTGTGGTGACTCATGATGATAAATAGGTTAAAGTTATAAATACATAAATAAATACATGACACCAATAGAAAAAATACAATAAATATCCACAGGAATGATGAAAATTACCTGTGGGTGATATGAGGACAGTCTCCTGGATGCGCCCAACCCCAATGCGCGTTTCGGCGTCAGCCTTCCTCAGGGACCATAGAGAGAGACCAGACTAGTCAGGGACCATAGCGAGAGACCAAACTAGTCGGGGACCATAGAGAGAGACCAGACTAGTCGGGGACCATAGAGAGAGACCAGACTAGTCGGGCGACCATAGAGAGAGACCAGACTAGTCGGGGACCATATAGAGAGACCAGATTAGTCAGGGGGGGTCAATGGGAGTAGAAATGAGCGAATATGTTCGGAACTGATCATCAATCATAAATTTGTCACAAATAGGGTACCAATATAGCACGAATATGGCAAATTCATATTTTGTGACCAATTTTGAACATATTCGCTAAAGTCTAGTCTAGACTTATTTTAACCCCTTAGCGACCAGAGGTTTTTCAGCTTTTGAATTTCTGTTTTTTTGCTCCCATTCTTCCCAGAGCCATAACATTTTTATTTTTTTGGTCAATATGACCATGCGAGGGCTTGTTTTTTGTGGGACAAGTTGTACTTTTGAAAACACCATTAGTTTTAACATATCATGTACTGGATAACGCCAATGCCGGACACCAGGAAAAGTGGAGGAAACTCTGGTGAACCCAGGGAAGGTCAGTATTGCATGGTTGTTTTTTTTTCGATAGTACACTGTAGACTGGGGAGATGTTAAACGGAAACAACCCCTTTAAGTATCTGAAATGCTGTGCTGTCTGCGAGTTACCCATTAATGGGGATTTACAGTTCACTAAAATTGATAGCTTACTCAAATTGTATAAAGCCGTGATACCCAGCGCAGTCACTACTTATTGAGTGCTGTGCTGTATGGAGCAGTGTAAACCGCTGATTGCAGGAGAGGCATTCCTGCTGCTTTCCTGCAGATTACAGATGACTTCCTGACTACTTTGTATCGCATTTGTAGACCACAATTTCTTTAACAGCTTTTCATATGCACAGGTAAATAACGGGGTCCATGAATGTCCTCCAGTAGCTTTGCTGTGCTTCAAAATTATTTTTTAAGCATTATGTAACTAGTTTAAACTGTGGTTTAAGGACTCGATCAAGGAGCCATATTTCTCCATCGTCTCATTGGGGGACACAGGACTGTGGGTGTATGCTACTGCCGCCAGGAGGCTGTCACTAAGTAGGTATAAAAAAAAAGTTAGCTCCTCCTCCATGGTATACACCTTGCCACTGGCCCTGACAGCTCCAGTTTTATGCTTAGTGTCCGTAGGAGGCACATCTCTGGGTTTTCCCAGATGCTTTTTTTCTCTTTCTCTGAAGATAAGACAGGGGCGACGGACCCTTTTGAAGGGGTCCGATCTCCCCAAACCAACAACGGGCGAGCACGTGGAGTGTCGCCTCCATGTATCCTCTCCCGCGACGTGGGATTTTTTTGCCGGACTAAGAACCTGACTACCCTGAGGTAACGGAACCCTAGGTTGTACAGGCATTCATTCCTTGTCTGTGCACCCTCCACTTCATCACCAATGCACGGCTACGGTGTTTAAAGGAGGCAGACGGTCCCTCTCCTCGCCTTCTGAAGGGTGTAAGGAGTTAGGGTGCCTGCACCGTCTTTTTTATATATGTATATATATTTATATGTGGATTTTTTTGGTCTAACCTCATCCGCTGTCAGAGGGCTGCACAGGGGGCTCCTGCTTCATCGCGCGTTCTGCTGGTACTGCACAGGTGGCGACTATTATCCGGCGCTGTGCTGGTTTCCAGCGTTATTCCCCACAAGCAAACTTCAGCAGGGGCATGGGCGGAAGTCCCGCCCCTTTTTTCGGCGGTTTCCTGTTCTCTAGGCAGCCTGAGGCATTATGGATCTTGTAGTCTGAGCATGGGCGGAAGTCCCGCCCCTTTTTCGGCGGCTTCCGGTTTTCTGTACGGCCTGTGGCATTATGGGTATTGTAGTCTGGGGGAAGTCCCGCCTCCATCGGCGGCGGTTTACTTTCGGTTTCGAGCACCCAGCTTTCCCGGGAGAGCAGGGGTAGAAGTGAAATCTAGTTCCCCGCTTCGGCCTAAACCGGGTCCATGCGCGGTAACTCCTCCCACTTTTCAAGCATCCGCCCTGTAATTTAGTATATATGTGTGATTTGCACAGGAAACATGGTTCAGTGTTTGAGAGCATACGGGGACACAGGACTGGGGTAAGTGCTACTTCCCTCAGCCTGACAACAGTATTTGTTCTAGACCTAGTAGCTCATAAGGAGATACGGAGCATAGCGGCTTTAGAGTCATCATGTCTAGAAACCCTAAGACTCACTCAGTTCTGTATTCCTCATGCATTACCTGTCGGTCTGCTTTTCCGCATGCGCAAAGTAACCATCTCTGTGAGGCTTGTGATTCCGAGCGCGTGCAGGAGCCCCCATCTGCTACCCTGCCTGTTACCCGGCCGGCTATCCTGCCGGGTGTGCCTGTACCTGGGTTGGCAGTGTCTCCCCCTGAGTGGGTCATATCATTAACGCAGTCTATGGCGTCTCTAACAAAGGCGGTTGAGTCCCTTCAAGCCCCTGTCAGGGACAGTCATCCGCCTGTTTTGGAAAGATCCTCCGATTTTCAGGATCCTCCGGCCTGCAGGGGCCATACTCCCTCTAGGCAGACACAGGGGAAACGATCCCACACAGCGTCTCCCGGTCCGTCAGGTGCATCAGCATCTTTGAATCCCGTCTCTCGATCTCCCTCTCCTGCGGAATTGAGTGAACACGGTTCGGACTATGACTCAGAGGGGTCTTTTGATTTAGAAGCTCCTGGTTATCAGGAATCTGTTGAGTCTCATTGAGGCCGTTAACCAGACTTTGGGAGTAGAGGATGTGGCCACCTTACCTTCTGGTCATAAGGTGTCCTTTAAGAAATTCAAGCAACCTCATAGGGTGTTTTCTACTCATCCTGAGTTTGAGGATCTAGTCCAACGTCACATGGAGCGACCAGATAAGCATTTCTTAGGCCAGAAGGCCCTAGGTGCAAGGTATCCTTTCGCTCCAGAGCTTTGTAAAAAGTGGGCAGAATCCCCTTCAGTGGATCCTCCCGTGTCCCGTTTGGCCTCTAGTACCTTGCTGTCTCTTCCTAATGGGTCGTCTATTAAGGATCCGACTGATCGGCTCCTAGAGAGTCTAGCTCGGTCTCTGTTTGAGGCTTCAGGGTCAGCCCTCGCGCCGTCTTTTGCAGCCACATGGGTTGCCAAAGCTATGATAGCTTTGTCAGAGTCCGTAACTAAGGCTCTTCAGGATAAGGGGTTTCCTGTAGAGGTGATAGAGATGTCAAATCAGATATCTTTAGCAGGCAATTATCTGATTAATGCATCTTTGGATGCGGCAAATTGTTCAGCATTGGCTGCGGCAAATGCTATTGCTATCAGAAGGGCCCTATGGCTAAGAAATTGGCAGGCGGACTCTACTTCAAAAAAGTCCCTTACATCCCTCCCTTATAAAGGTGTCCGTCTTTTTGGCGAAAAACTGGATCAGCTTATATCTGATACCACAGGAGGTAAAAGTAATTTCCTTCCTCAACAAAAGGTTAAGCAACCTTTTCGTCGCCAATTTCAAGCAAGATTTAAATCCTTTCGTAACTCCCGGTGGTCTGCGGCACCAAGCGCAGGTCCCCCAAGTCGGCCTGTCCAAGACAGGGAGCACAAGGTCTCCTATAGGGCCAATCCATTGGCAAGAATGCGGTATCAACCATCAAGATCTAGGGGATTTAGATATCCTCGATCTTCGGCTAAATGACTGGAGGCAGCCTCTCGTCGCTTTCAACAGGGTAGGCGGTCGCCTACTACTGTTCCATCAGTCCTGGCTGTCAGTTGTTCAAGACAGATGGGTAAGAGACCTGGTGGTTTCAAGGTACAAAATAGAGTTTTCCTATCTCCCTCCAGGCCGTTTTTTTCCATCCAGTCTTCCCAGTTCAAAAACCCGTCTAAGAGCTTTATTCAGAGCAGTCGAGTCTCTTCAGTCCAACGGGGTCATTGTCCCTGTTCCAAAGGAAGAAAGGTTCAAAGGGTTTTATTCAAATCTGTTTACGGTTCCCAAAAAGAATGGGATCGTGAGACCCATTCTGGACCTAAAGTGTCTAAACAAATTCATCAGCACTCGTCGCTTCCGTATGGAATCTCTCCGCTCGGTCATTGCGGCTATGGAAAGGGGAGAATTCCTGGCTTCCATAGATATTCAAGACGCCTATCTGCAAGTTCCTATATTTCCTCCTCATCAAAAATTTCTACGGTTTTCCATAGGCGAGCGACACTTCCAATTCACTGCATTACCTTTCGGGCTCGCCACTGCTCCCAGGGTGTTCACGAAGGTGATGGCAACAGTGGTGTCAATCCTGCACTCTCGAGGCATAGTCATTCTGCCTTACTTAGACGATCTCTTAGTCAAAGGACCAACTTTTCAGGCATGCAGGGACAACGTCAACATCTCTTTGGACACCCTAGCTCGTCTAGGGTGGCTGGTCAATTTAAAGAAGTCATCTCTAGTACCATCTCGGAAGATCTCTTTTTTAGGGATGATCTTCGACACCTCTCGGGGGCTAACTATTTTACCCCAGGACAAGGTGCTTTGTCTCCGGCAGGAGGTAAAAATTCTTCAGCAGCCGAGTTTCCATTCAATCCGGTTCTGCATGAAGGTCTTGGGCAGGATGGTAGCAGCTATAGAAGCGGTTCCATTCGCCCAATTCCATCTTCGTCCACTCCAACAGGCACTTCTGTCAGCCTGGGACAGGAGTCCTTTGTCTCTCAACCTCAGGTGTCGTCTGTCTCCTGGGGTCAGGCAATCCCTGATATGGTGGATGAGGAGTTCATCCATACTTCAGGGGAAAGCCTTTCCTCCAGTTCATTGGCTGGTAGTCACTACGGACGCCAGCCTTCTCGGTTGGGGAGCAGTGTTTCTCCAGCACACGGCTCAGGGTCGTTGGTCCCCAAGGGAATCAACCCTTCCAATCAATCTGTTGGAGATAAGGGCAATTTGGCTGGCCTTGCAGCACTTTCACCATCTTCTGGCAGGTCGCCCGGTGCGGATCCAATCGGACAATGCCACGGCCGTGGCCTACGTAAATCATCAGGGGGGCACTCGCAGCAGATCAGCCATGCGCGAGGTAGGACAAGTCCTCCGCTGGGCCGAGAACAATCACTCTGTGATCTCGGCAGTTTACATCCCGGGCAAGGAGAACTGGGCAGCGGACTTTCTGAGCCGACAGGGTCTTGCGCCCGGGGAATGGTCTCTTCACCCCAATGTTTTTCAGCAGATATGTCTACGCTGGGGAATCCCGGACGTGGATCTAATGGCCACCGGGTCGAATACCAAAGTACCCAGGTTCGTTGCACGGTTTCGAGATCCAGGAGCAATTGCCGTAGACGCACTAGTCCTATCTTGGAACCAATTTCGTCTTCCATATCTGTTTCCCCCTCTGGCGCTGCTTCCAAAGGTCGTCAGGAAGATCAAGTTAGAGGGAGTTCCGGCAATTCTAGTCGCCCCAGATTGGCCTCGGAGGTCATGGTACGCAGACCTAGTTCAGCTGATCGTCGGGGTTCCTTAGCAGCTACCAATGCAGCCAGATCTTCTGTCGCAGGGGCCGATATTCCACCAGAACTTAGAGGCCCTGCGTTTGACGGCTTGGCCGTTGAATCTTGGATTCTGACCCAGGCCGGTTTTTCTCAGAAAGTAGCCTCAACTATGGTTAATGCTCGAAAGACAGCTTCAGCACGCATTTACCACCACACCTGGAAAGTCTTTCTCTCATGGTGCAGGAAGAAGGGTCTTCCTCCTCTTCGGTTTTCCATTCCTAATGTCCTAGCTTTTCTCCAATCTGGTCTAGACTCAGGTCTCGCTCCAAGTACCCTTAGGAGGCAAATATCCGCCTTATCGGTTCTTTTCCAGCGCAGGATCGCTACCAATCTGCAAGTAAAAACTTTTTTGCAGGGAGTCTCTCATATAGTCCCTCCTTACAAAGCTCCGATAGAAGCTTGGGACCTTAATTTGGTTTTGAGTGCTCTTCAGGAACCTCCATTTGAACCCCTCCAAGATGTTCCTTTAAGGTACCTTTCTTGGAAGGTTTTGTTTCTGGTAGCTATAACATCCATTAGGCGGGTATCGGAATTAGCGGCCTTGTCCTGTCAGGCGCCGTTTCTACAATTTCATCAGGATAAGGTGGTGCTGAGACTAGCACCTTCCTTTCTGCCAAAAGTAGTCTCCTCATTCCACATTAATGAGGACATTGTCTTGCCTTCTTTTTGTCCTGCGCCTACACACCGGGTGGAAAAAGCTCTCCATACTCTAGATTTGGTGAGAGCTCTGAGAAGATACGTTTCCCGGACCGCTTCTTTTCGAAAGACAGATGTTCTGTTCGTTCTTCCTGCGGATCATAAAAAGGGACTCGCAGCCTCTAGATCGACCTTAGCCAGATGGATAAGAACCACTATTCAGGAGGCCTACCGTATCAAGGGTGCAGCCATCCCGGCTGGGATCAGGGCACACTCTACTCGGGCGGTAGGGGCTTCCTGGGCGCTTCGGCACCAAGCTTCAGCAGAGCAGGTTTGCAAAGCGGCCACTTGGTCCAGCCTGCACACTTTCTCTAAACATTATAATATCCACACTCAGGCCTCTGCTGATGCAAGTTTGGGAAGGGAAATTCTTCAGGCTGCGGTATCGCACCTATAGGCGGTAAGTGCCTAGGGGTTTTCTTCCAGTGAGTCTTCTTCCCACCCTGGGACTGCTTTGGGACATCCCACAGTCCTGTGTCCCCCAATGAGACGATGGAGAAACAGGGATTTTTGTGTTACTCACCGTAAAATCCTTTTCTCCGAGTCGTTCATTGGGGGACACAGCTCCCTCCGTATTCATTACATTTGTCTATGGGGTTGTTCAGACTGTAGTATTATTCTAGACATGTTGTCTTTGCTCTAATGCTGTTTTGTTTTCTCTATCTCCTACTGCTTGTGCACCAAACTGGAGCTGTCAGGGCCAGTGGCAAGGTGTATACTATGGAGGAGGAGCTAACTTTTTTTTTATACCTACTTAGTGTCAGCCTCCTGGCGGCAGTAGCATACACCCACAGTCCTGTGTCCCCCAATGAACGACTCGGAGAAAAGGATTTTACGGTGAGTAACACAAAAATCCCTGTTTTGTACACATGACATGGTAATGTGCGCCAGCAAGCCTGAGTCTGGTAAATGTTAAGCCAGTGCATGCAATAGAACACAGCTCCTGCCCTGTCTGTGCCTTGGGCAACCACATTGAGCCAATCACAACTGCATCTTGCAGTCAGGGGCCCTTCTTTGCATACAGCCATCTCAACTCAGCCTAAAACCTTTCAATCAGTTTTCTGGTTTTGGAAAAACAAAAAAAAAAAAAAAAAAATCTGCTTTAGCCATCCTCCCCAGGTCTAGCGCTGAGTCTCTGCCACCGCTCCTGGCGTCTGTTATCTCCAGTGTCGACATCATGCCAGCCATGCTGCAGCCAATAACTGAATGCAGCAGCTCTGCAAGACTTGATGGCAAGCGTCACTTACAGCCTCTGAGCTCAGTTAATGGCTGGAGCAAAATGGACGTGACGTCGGCGCTGCAGAACGGAACAGACACTGGGAACAGCAGCGGAGACTAAGTGCTGGACACAGGGAGGGTGAGGAAAAAAAGGCTGGAGATAGAGGCTCCGCCGCCGGCATCTTTCTCTGTACTTTCCACTATAGTGGTGAGCGGCTTTCCAGCAGATCATGCTAATTCTTTTAACTGATTTATAGTTTTGAAGCTGTAAAACGGTTAAACGAAGAAGTATGTGCACAACAAAGATGTGAAGTGCATATACCCTTATTTTTCGTCTCACCCCACCCCACCCACCCATTTTCTACTTTCATGCTTTCATGGCAGAGTTGCTTCCCGGCCTGATCATAGGTTTTACATTATATCTGCAACCTGAATGCTATCCTACCATTTCAAAGTTGCTTATTGTCACATTGCACGTTAGTGGTGCTGATGACTCACGCCTTTATTGCCTTTTCATTAGAATTGGACATGTGCACACTGGCAGTAACACCATCAGCGCCGATCATTTAATGGAGCTTTGCCCCACCCCTTTAATTTTTTTTTAATAAAATGCCGGTGCTACATCCTGTGTTGGACACTGTTTGGGAATAACTGTTATGTATGTTTGTTTCTGCTTTCTCTTGCTTGCGATTCAAAGAATTAAAGTCTCAGCCTTCAGACGAAGAAATCTGTAAGTTATGTATGTCATTATGAGTGTTACTGCTGGGCCTTTTCTTCCTTGTAATATAAGATGCTTCTTGAGCACTTAACTACCCTGCTCTTAGTCCATAGTGTGGATATTGGCCACATAAATTCTTAGGTGTACTTTCCTTTATAGCTCCAGTAACATTACCTCATTTGACTTGCAGCTTTAGCACATCCTATAAAGAATGCTATGATTCTGCAGTACAGATCCTGAATTATTAAAAATGTGCATATAGTATCAAACGGCCTTTTAAATGAATTGTATGTGCATATATTTTGAAGTCGATGTTCTATTGTACTATGGAATGTGTTATAACGGCAGCTTTTCAGGAAGGATCGCTGCCGAGCTAGTTAGCGGAGGTGGAGGAAGAGAACAGCGCAATCAATGTGAACCTTTTCGAAGTCCTAGTTGTATCTCGGAAGGAGCTTGCTGTGAATGAGTATTTCCAGGCTGATGCTGGTATAAGCCATCTACATTCACGGATGATCAGTTTATAAAAAAAAATCCTAAGATTGTAGTATTTCCCCTTCTACCTTCCACCAGTCACACATGGAGGTGGATGGCACCTACAAAAGAATGTCCCATTTCTTAGCAGTGGGATGTGCTGTGTATGTGTAATCTCTTCTGCAATAAGGCTAAAAGGAAATGCTTCTGCAAAGAATATCATCTCTAATAAAAATAAAATATGTTCAGCATTTCTATAAATTGGCCAGACACTTCCTAGTATGTGAGCCATTAAAAAAGTTTTATTGCAAATATATTTGTCTCTTTTTTTCTCCCGAGCTTTATGTTCCGTCCAACACAAAGTGGTTATCTGCTGCAGCTATGATGGCAATATGTCTCCTCTTCTCCTCTGTCTCCTCTTTCTGAAGGCCACCCCTCATTCTGACCAGGTTTCCTATTCAAGAGGGTCTCATCATTTTCCTAAAAGTTGATTTTTCTATTCATTAAGATTAGATCGCAGTTATCTGCACGATGGAACCTTTGTGAATTCTGGTCACCAATGTTACGTGTTCATAGCTATTATTACATTACTTCAGAATGTTGTTTTTTTTACTGACTTTCGCCCTCGTCATAATATTGTTGTAATTTAGTGTGGACCGTCATAAAGTTTTATGAATAAACATTATTTTTTTTATTTTAAATACATTTAATAAGTAATTTGTGAATTTTTGTTTATATTTACTCCATCTATTATTGATTCGTTTATTGCCACAAGTCTTCTTCGAAAGCTTAAAGGGAATTGGTCAGCAGGTTTTTGGTATGTAAACTGAAGACAGGATGCTATAGGGGCTAAAATACAGATTTCAGTGATGACTAGCTCCAAGGTTTTGTTTGCCTGTAACGATTGTTTTAGCACCAGGAGCTTATCATTGCAGGACACAGCAGCACATGCCTGGTAGTCCGACACGCCCCCTCCTGTGATAGGCACCTCACTGTCTATGGACATTGTATATACAGAGCCTGGTGGGGGCGGGGTTAGCTTTCTCAGCTCTGCTTCATGCTAAATTTAAAATCTCAGATTGTGTCATAACGATTGCTCCCAGTAATCTAAGTGATGCATTGTTGAATTCAGCTTATCTTTGCCCACATCAGTCTGCTCTGAAATGAGGTAGCCACAACCTGCTGACAGATTCCCTGGCATACAGTAGGCAGCATGAGATCGCCAAGTCCAGTAATTTGTCTTCATTGGTCAGTAGCTGGTCTCGGCAATGTCTGGCTGCCTATTTTATAACACCTAGTTATCCCAGAGGTGCTCGAGCTATGGTGGATTAATCAGCTAATGGTTTTGATGTTCTATGTACCACATTTTATTGCTACTTGAAAACCTTTTTTTCCTGCTTATTGCACCCCCTTTTAGAATTAAGCGTTTTCTTTATGATTTCATCCTATTAAATGGACATACTATCATTTTCAAAACTTTTCTCTTTAAGGCTCATTACCGTGTTAAAAGAATATTGCTTTTTTGGTATAGAAATATATCTGTACTGTGTTTGTGTTTTCTACATATGCAGAAAAGCTTATACTGAAATGTTTTATTTTCTGAATGTGTCTCTAGTAAAAAAAGATGATGAAGTTGATGACCCAGTGTTTACAAAGAAACGAATAAAGGAACTTAAAGTTTTGGAGCCTAAAATTGCTCAAAACCTATGTAAGTATGTAAATGGAGTCATAAGGAAATAACAATCGCATGTTTGGTTCAGAAAAATGTGACCCTGAAATAATACAGTAATATCTGAAGATTTCTGTTTGTATAATGAATAAAATAATTTTGTTTTCAAGACTGAAAATTCTTTGCTTTATAACTTTTTAGATAAGTCTCGTGTTCCTGAAGCATATTGAATCCCAAAAAAATGAAATAATGCTAAGGTTTCTGACTAAACTTATCAGCAGATTTCCTAATGTAAACTGCAAACCTTACTGGATAGATTTCTTAAATTGTAATAGTTGTTTACATTTTTTTCCGCATTATACATTAAATTAAGAGAATGCATATTACCGTATATCTTATCAGAAACTTGTGCTTGTTACTCCTGGTCTGGTTTTTCATTTTCAATATTCTCATTTCTCCGGTAAAATCTGTCTTTAGTAAGTACACATTTTCCCATTACGGAGATAGATGGCAACTGGTGCTCATGAAGTTCTATGCTGAGAAGGAGGATGGAGACAGACATTCTGCTGCAGGTTCTTCCGAAGTGACAGAGTTTAAAGGGAACCTGTCAGCAGTTTTGGCCGATATAAGATACAGCCACCGCCTTTCAGGGCTGATATCCAGCATTCTATAATGCTGTAGATAAGCCCCCAATCCGACCTGAAAGAGAAGAAAAAGAACGAACTTTTATCATACTCACCCAGGGGGCAGTGCGCAGGAGCCGGAAAAGGTCGGAGAGGCCCAACGCCTGCGCACTGCAGTACTTTTCTGCCTTCAACAAGGCAGATAAGTACTCCTGCGCAGGAGCGCGATTCTGGGGAGTGATGAAGCAGGAGGGCGGCGATCATAAGATGATGGGAGGCACTGAACCTGAGACACCCATTGGACCGAAACACCCCCTCGGGTGAGTATAATAAAACTTATTTTTCTTATCTCACAGGTTGGATCGAGGGCTTATCTACAGCATTATAGAATGCTGTATATCAGCCCTGAAAGGCGGTGGCCGCTTCTTATAGCAGCCGTACCTGGTGACAGGTTCGCTTTAAGGCCCATTTCCACAGGACCATAATTAGGGAATGAGTGTTGGGTGCGATTATTTTCAATCTAGCTTAAAAATCACAGATCTCGGCAGCAAATCGCTCTGTATAAATCATCACATTAGCAATCGTTCTGTGTGTATAGATTTCGTGTTGTTTAATAAGACATTAAACTACCGATGATCATCATCCTTGTAGCAGATCAGTGGTCATTTATTAAGTGGTCAGCTTTTGTAAATACTGTTTTTATTTTAAAAATCCATGTCAGAATGGCTGTATAACTCTTCTGAAAGTTTCTCAGTCCCTGCCCACCTATCTTGATTGTCAGATCCTCAGTGTTGTCATTGCTGCGGCTGATATCTCACCCTGCTTAGTACACGCTGCAGCTGTCGGACAGAGATTAAATACACAATTTCTTTCTTTAGCTGTACTCAGTGTTACTTAGTGTCAGGAATCTAGAGCCATTCTGAGTTGGATTTTCAAAGTAAACACAGCATATATAATATTGTATATAGTTTGTAGTATGAAATCCGGTGACAAGTTTGCTTTAACCCCCCCCCCCCCCAAAAAAAAAAAAAAAAAAAACCAAACAAACATGTATTTAATATGCCTCCCAGGTATGGCCTAAACCTGATGTGTGAGAGAAAGATCTGCTGGAATATAATTGTTGCCAACAGTATATGTTTCATTTTCAGCTATCTTTCTGGGTTCTTATCGTTTGCCTTATGAAGACATTAAAAAAATTATATTGGAAGTTGATGAAACACAGCTGACGGATTCCATGGTCCAGGTATCAAAATATTATTTAATAGGATTTATTTGCTAAAGCTGTTAAAATTAATGAAACCTGAAAAAACCTTCCTGGTATCCACAGTTTTAAGTGTGCTGTAAATACATAGGCACCGTCTATAGGCAGGTCTACCATTTTCCAACACCCTTCCTGCATTCAATAGCACTTTATATCTGGAAAAATACAGATACTGCCTGGTGATTGGCTCATACATTTAGATACATATATACATACTGACCGGCTACTGACTGGCTCCTGTATGTACAGTACATGGGCGGATAGTGACCGGCGCCTAGATGTACAGTACATGGGTGGATGCTGGCAGGTGACTGGCTCCTGGATGTACAGTGCATGGGTTGATGCTGGCCAGTGACCGGTGACTGGCTCCTGTATGTACAGTGCATGGGCGGATGCTGGCCGGTGACTGGCTCCTGTATGTACAGTACATGGGCGGATGCTGGCCGGTGACTGGCTCCTGTATGCACAGTACATGGGCGGATGCTGGCCAGTGACTGGTGACTGGCTCCTGTATGTACTGTACATGGTTGAATGCTGGCCAGTGACTGGCTCCTGTATGTACAGTATTATTATTTATTTATATAGCACCATTAATTCCATGGTGCTGTACATGAGAAAAGGGGTTACATACAGGGTTATAGATATCGTTAACAGTGAACAAATTTACAATGACAGGCTGGTACGGAGTGGAGAGGACCCTGTCCTCGCAGACTTACATTCTTCGGGATAATGGGGAAGAGACTGGTCGTCGGGGTGCTGCAGCACTGGTGCTTGGTGATGCGGCAGCTCGGGTGGTTGGTGAGGCAGCAGCTCGGGTGGTTGGTGAGGCAGGAGAATGGTTATTGCAGGCTGTAGGCTTTCCTGAAGAGATGGGTTTTCAGGTTCCGTCTGAAGGATCCGAGGGTGTTGGATAATCGGACGTGTTGAGGCGTGGAATTCCAGAGGATGGGAGGTATTCGGGAGAAATCTTGGAGGCAGTTGTGTGAGGAAAGAATAAGTGTCGAGGAGAGTAGGAGGTCTTAGGAGGATCGGAGATTACATGAGGGAAGATAGTGGGAGATTAGTTCTGAGATATAGGGAGAGGACAGGTTGTGGATGGCTTTGTAGATCAGTGTTCGTAGTTTGAACTGGATTCGTTGGGGGAATTGGGAGCCAGTGGAGGGATTTGCAGAGGGAAGAAGCAGGGGAGTAGCGAGGAGAGATGTGGATTAGCCGAGCAGCAGAGTTGAGGACAGACTGGAGTGGTGCAAGGGAGTTAGCGGGGAGTCCACAGATGAGGTGTTGCAGTAATGGAGGCAGGAGATGATGAGGGCATGCACAAGAGTTTTAGTAGATTGTGGGCTGAGGAAGGGATGGGTTCTGGCAATATTTTTGCGTTGGCGGCGACAGGAGGTGGCAAGAGTTTGAACATGCGGTTTGAAAGACAGGGCAGAGTCTAGAGTTACCCCGAGGCAGCGGATTTCAGATGCAGGAGAGAGCGTGATGCAATTTACCATAATAGATAGATCAGGTAGGGGGGATACGCAAGATGGGGGAAAGATGATGAGTTCTTTTTTGTCTACATTGAGTTTTAGGAAGCGAGAGTTGAAGGAGGATATGGCTGACAGACACTCCGGGATTCTGGAGAGCAGAGGCGTGACATCTGAGCCAGAGAGGTAGATCTGAGTGCCGTCCACATATAGGTGGTACTGAAAGCCATGGGACATTGAGTTGTCCTAGGCCAAGGGTATAGATGGAAAAAAGTAGGGGCACTAGGACAGAGCCTTGAGGGACTCTAAGTGAGAGAGGGCGGAATGAGGAGATAGTGTGGGAGTGGGAAACGCTAAATGTGTGGTCAAAAAGGTATGAGGCAATCCAGGACAGGGCAAGGCCTTTGATGCCGAGGGAAGAAAGAAACTGTAGCAGTAGGCAGTGGTCAACTGTGTTGAAGGTTGAGAAGGAGGAGGATGGAGAACTGTCTGTTAGCTTTGGCTGTAAGTTGTTAGTAATTTTGGTCAGAGCAGTTTCGGTGGAGTGGTTGGGGCGGAAGCCAGATTGGAGGTTTTCAAGGAGAGAGTTAGATGAGAGGTGGGAGGAAAGTTGACTATGGACATGCTGCTCAAGGAGTTTGGAAGCAAACGGGATCACTGATATGGGGCGATAGCTGCGCATAGCAGTTGGGTCAAGGTTAGCGTTTTTGAGGATGGGTGTGATGGTGGCATGTTTGAAGGCAGAGAGGAAGGTAGCGATAGGTTGAAGAGATGGGTTAGGACTGGAATGGGCATGTTAGTGAGGTTGGGGAGCAGGTGGGAAGGGATAGGGTCAAGTGCATAGGTGGTGAGGTGTGATTTGGAAAGGAGGCGAGTAAGTTCTAATTCAGTGATGTTGGTGAGGGAGGTTATTAGGGGAGGGCAGAGGTCTGGTATATGGAGTGGTTGGAGAGGTGGAACAGTAAAGGTTTGCCTTGTTTGGTCGATCTTGTTTTTGAAGTAGGTGACAGTCCTCAGAAGAGATCAGGGAGTTGTAGGTGGCAGTGGCGGGCGGAGGAGAGAGTTAAATGGGCTGAACAGTTGTTTTGGGTTGTAGGATATTGAAGATACAAGGTTAGTGAAATAGGTTTCTTTAGCATAAGTGAGGGCTAGTTTGAAGGCAAGTGTAGCTTGTTTAAAAGCAGTGAAGTCGTCTGGCAGGTGTGTTTTTTTTCCAACGCCGCTCCGCGACCCTGGATGCTTGTCGGAGTTTTTTGGTGAGGTTGTTATGCCAGGGTTTCCTATTAATTTGTCGCACTTTGCGATGCATGAGAGGGGCGACTAAGTCTATGGCTGATGTGAGGGTGGAGTTATAGAAAGTGGTGGCGCTGTCCGTGTCGTGGAGTGAAGATATGGAGGACATGTGTAGGAGAGAATCTGAGAGTCTGTGAATGTCTAGGTGTGCAAAGTTTCTGCGAGGATGTGGTAGTGGCTGGACATGGGGGGCGTGTGAGGAGGACTTGATGAGAAGGTGAGTAGATGGTGGTCAGATAGGGGGAAGGGAGAGGTTGTGAGTTTAGATAAAGAACAGAGGCGAGTGAAGATGAGGTCTAGCGAATGTCCATCTGTGTGGGTGGCTGTGGAGGACCACTGAGTAAGTCCAAAGGATGAGTTAAGGGGCGGGAGCTTGCAGGTTGCTGGCTGGCGGGTGTCAGTAGGGATATTAGTCACCCATTATAATGGTGGGGATGTCAGCAGAGAGAAAGTGAAGAAGCCAGGTGGAGAACTGGTCAATGAAGGCAGTGGCTGAGCCCGGTGGTCGGTATATGACAACCATTTGGAGATTGGAGGGAGAGTAGATACGGACAGAGTGAACCTCGAAAGAAGGGAGGATAGGGGAAGTTGGGGGTTGGATAGGGTTGAAGTAACAGTTTTTGGAAAGAAGGAAACCCACTCCCCCGCCATGTCTGTTGCCAGAGCGAGGAATGTGGGTAAAGTGGAGGCCACCGTAACTCCGTTCAGCAGGGGAGGCCGTGTCAGGGGGCATCAGCCAGGTCTTAGTGAGGGCCAGGAAGGAAAGCAAAGAGATTGTGGATCACGTGTAGCTTGTTGCAGACAAAACGGGCATTCCAAAGTGCTCCAGAGAGAGGAAGCAGGTGGGTGAAGGAGAACAGTCGGCTTATATGTTAGTAGGTGATGTTTGAGGTTGTAGAGCAGCTCAGGTAGAACAGGGGGAGAGATGTGCATGGATTCAGGGGTGCAGTGGGTATTTCAGGTTAGGAGACAGTTCAAACGTACCAGTACATGGATGGATGCCGGCCAGTGGCTGGCTCCTGGATGTACAGTACATAGGCGGATGCCGGCTAGTGACTGGCTCCTGGATGTTCAGTACATGGTCGGACGCGGGCCAGTGACTGGCTCCTGGATGTGCAGTACATGGGCGGATGCCAGCAGGTGACCGGCTCCAGGATGTACAGTACATGGGCGGATGTTGGCTGGTGACCGGCTCCTGTATGTACAGTACATGGGTGGATGCTGGCCAGTGACTGGCTCCTGTGTGTACAGTACATGTGTTGATGCTGGCCAGTGACTGGCTCCTGTAAGTACAGTAGATGAGTGGATGCTGGCCATTTACTGGCTCCTGTATGTACAGTACATGGTCAGATGCCGGACGGTGACTGGCTCCTGTATGTACAGTACATGGGCGGATGCTGGCTGGTGACTGGCTCCTGTATGTACAGTAAATGGGTGGATTTTGGCCGTTTACTGGCTCCTGTACGTACAGTGTCGGATGCCGGCCAGTGACTGGCTACTGTATGTACAGTGCATTTGCAGATGCTGGCCGGTGACGGGCTCCTGTAACTGTGTTACATGCACAGATACTGGCCGGTGACCTGCTCCTATATGTATGTTGCACGGGCTTATGCTGTCTGGTGGCTGGCTCCTGTATGGTACAGTACATGGGTGGATGTTAGCCGGTGACCGGCTTCTGTTTGTACAGTATATGGGTGGATGCTAGCTGGTGACTGTCTCCTGTATGTACAGGATATGGGCAAATGCTGGCCAGTGACCGGCTCCTGTAAGTGCGTGTTATGTTCAGATATTGGCTGGTAACGAACTCCTTTATGTACGGTAGATATATACCATATCGTGATGAAAATAAGTTCTCGTGCAGATGTTCTAGTCTATAGGACACTTACACAATAGCTAGTGCTCTTGTCTTCTACCAATACAATGTCATTATTGCCACTCGTCTCTCGATGCGCCAATGAAGCCTGGTGAATTACCAGTTTAAATGAATTCTTCATATTATTAGTCCTATGCACTCCTCAGTCACAGAGCATAGGTGATGTGCTCCACTAGTTTAATATGGGGTACCATCAAGTGTAGGTGCACTTATTATTTTTCTGGGCCTGAATGAACTATTGTAATAAAGTGTTGTTCGGGTCTTAGCATAAATTTGTAGGGGTCTTCTCAAGTTAGAAAGTGCTTCTCTGTCAGTGGGATAGGGAATAACTTTCCAATCATTGGGACCCTCTTTTGTTCTTGAGACCTGTGGCTCTGAAAAGCCTCATGTGAATAAAGCGGTGGTCAGTCGTGAGCACTGATACTGCATTCATTCTTAAGGAACGTTTGGAGATAGTGGAACGTTGCGCTGGTCTTCGCGAGTCCCATAACAATCAATAGAACGTCAGTGCGCATGATCGACTAGTGTTCCATTTGCACTGGCCTCTTCAGAGTCCCATTTATCAAAATTGGTCGGGGTCCCAGCGATCAGAAACCCCACAGATAAGGAATAACTTCCAAACTTGAGGTTACCCCTTTAAGCTAATAAATATGTTGTTCTTTCTACAGAATTTAATAAAACATATGCCGGAACAAACTCAGTTAACAGCCTTAGCCAAACTGAAAGGTGAATATTGCAGCCTGTCGGAGCCGGAGCAGTTTGGTGTTGTGGTAAGTCTTTTTCTTTGTGTCTTCAATCTGTTTCATCCAATTTTCCATTTAAAATGAATTGTTGGATTACAAAATTGCATTTGTGACTCTATCAAGCTGCATAGGTTTTGCCGAGGATGAAGAAGTAAATCCACTCCACAGCCAGACAGCCTTTATAGCTCTGAGATAAAAGGTGTAGATATACTGTATTATCTGTGCTAATTCCCATAAATGCTTTCCAGTTAAAAGGTCACAGTGGGAAGAATTTATGTACAGTTGTATTTCTAAAATTGTCATTATGACTGGGAAAACGTACAAAAGTAAGTTTCAATAAATGAGTCCTGAAGAAAACCACTAAGAAGTTCTTTATATAGCCGGTATATGAAGTTTTGTCCTCTGCGAATCTGCAAGAAGCCTACATGGTATTGTAGACGTGTCCCTGAAATATGAATTCATATGACAAAGGTTTCTTTGTTGTCTGCAGCAGTTTCTATAGTGATTGTGTTCTCAAGGAACCTGTGCCCTACCTGCAGCCCAAGGGTCACAACTGATACTCATCCATATACCCCTCTTCACGTGCCTCTACATTGCATTCGGATGTGGGCATATTTTTCATAGATTTCACCTTATGTGGCCAATATTTTTCAAATTTTTGAAGCCTGTGTTTTCATCTGTTTACACCAGTGTTTCCGTGCAGCTCTCAACATATCATGTTTCGGGATTTTCTCAGAAATCACACGTGAGAGATGCTGTGCCAATTTCTGAAGCCTTGATAATTCCAAGGAAATCCTGAAAACATGATCTTGGGAAGGGATGGGGAAACTTGGAAGTATTGTGTTATAAAATCAGGTGGCTGATATTGGGAAGATTATGTTCCATGCAATAAAAGGTTAGTACAGACCTTAACACATTCGTCCAGCAGCTCTCTGCCAACTTAAGTCTCCGTCTGGGTGTCAGCCTCCAGGAGTCATATATAACCGAGTATGATACACAGCAGAGCACACGGCGACTCCGTCTGCAACTTTAGAGTTGATGGCCCGTCAACGTTTATGCCCAAATCCCTTTTTGCAGACGATTTGGACTTTAGTCCCAACTGGACAACTGAGCATGGGGAAAAACACAGTGTGAAAGGGACCTTACATTATGTTACAAACATTGGCCCAATTCAACATTAATGGGGTTTTTTAAGTCTTACAAACATTGGTCCAATTCAACATTAATGGGGTTTTTTAAGTCTTACAAACATTGGCCCAATTCAACATTAATGGGGTTTTTTAAGTCGCTTTTCAGTTTATGCCAAATTTGGTTTGTGCCAAATATGACACATGCAAGTTCATGAATTTTGTACAAAATCCCAAGTGCTTTGTATTTTAGTTGATTACATTTTTGAGCATGATGTGCCAAACCGTCATAACATTTGTGCCAAAAAATGCAGGTATACAAAAAATGATCACTCCACGGGGCAAAATGGAGTACATTCCCACCAAAAATGTGTGACTTTTTAAATAGCTGCAATTGGTGAATTAATTTATTTGTATATATTGCCATTAATTCCACAGCCCATTACAGACATCATCACTTGTCCCCGATGGGGCTCACAATGTAGATTCCCTATCAGTATGTCTTTGTAATGTGGGAGGAAACCGGAGAACCTAGAGGAAACCCACGTAAACATGGGGAGAACAGACAAACTCCTGGCAGATGTTGTCCTTGGTGGGATTTGAGTCCAGGACCCCAGCGCTGCAAGTGCTAACCACTGAGCCACCGTGCTGCCCTTCCAAAAACAGCTGGAAACTAAAAAGCACTCCCTCAGTGGCGGACATAAAAAAAAAAAAAATGGTGAAGACATCTAGAATAGACTTTAAAAAGCTGCAAATTAAAAGGATAATCTGGTGCAAATCAAGAACAGTCTTCAAGCAGCAAAAAATGAAACACAAGGCAGCGTAAAATATGAAACGTGCTTTGTATATAGGATGGTGGCCAATTGTTTGGTGGCTATGTTAATCATGTCGGATTTTTAGTGCTTATTCATTACTAGCTGAAGAGCCCGGTGTATATCTGTGGTTAGTTATAGCACCTCACTTCTCTAATTTTCCCATGACGCCTCTCATTTTCCCCCTCACATCTCTTTTTCTCCCTCACACCTCTTATTTTCCTCTTCACTCCTCTCATTCCCCCCTCACTCCTCTTATTCCCCCCTAACACTTGTCATTTCGACCTCACATCTGTCATTTTCCGATCACTCCACTATTTTCCCTCACTCCTCTCATTTTGCACTCACACCTTTTCATTTTCACCTCAGTATATACATGTTTGTCACCTCCCTTATATATAGTATACACCTGTATGTCATCTCCTGTATATAGTATATACCTGTATGTCATCTCCCCTGTATATATGTACAGTACCTGTATGCCATCTCCCCTGTAAATAGTATATACCTGCTGTTTGTCGTCTCCTCCTGTATATTGTATATACCTATGCGTCATCTCCTGTATATAGTATATACCTATGTCATCTCTTCTGTATATAGTATTTATTCAGTCGCAATGACAGCACAACGAGAGAGGGGATCCGCCCTTCAGGGACAGGAAACCTACAGACATAAAAAGGGCGGTACCTCTCTCCCACGTCAGTTTGGTTTCCTGTCCCTGACAGCGGAACCTCTTGCAGACAGGCCCTGACAAGAGGGTCGAAGTAAGAAAACTCCCCACTCCTGGCGGCCCGGTACAGGTAGCGGGGGTCCCCTACCTCGGCCCGTCCAGGGGGCAGGAAGCACCACACGGCAGGGGCACTGCGCGGTGTAGGTGACAGCAGGAGGAAGCAGCCTCTGGCATAGGCTAGCTTCTCGGACGTCCGCAGCGCATACCTATGTAGAGGTGCTTGGCTACTCGCCCGGGGGTCACGCTGGTCCGGGCGGGGACGCGGCATTGGTCCGGGGGGTCTGCTGGCGTCCTGGTCCGCGTGTCGGCTTGGCGCCGCCGCCGCGTCCTGAAGGGGGCGTGTCCGGATGACGCGGCGAGCGGCGCGGCCGGATGACGCGGCTGGGCATGCGCAGTAGCGTCATCTCTGGCTAATGGCGGCGCCCAGCTGCGGGAACGGTCTGGGCTTCAGGGAGGGGTAGCGCAGCACAGCGGCAGACGGTCTAATGACCACCTGGGATTCCCTGCTGGCCCCCATCCGGGGGCGGTACCTTGGGGGTATTTAATGCGGCAAGCTGGTCAGAGTTCCTCACCCATTCCATAATGGAGTCGCCAGAAGGAACTACCAGCCAGCAGCAGCAGGAGCCGCCGCAGCAGCAGTCAGATAAGCCTCGTAGAAGCTCCCAGCGTCGGTCTAGTGGCAGTAGCCGCGCTGGTGGAGCTAAGGAGGCACGGATCTCTATACCAAAGTCCTCAGGCCGTAAGGATTTGCCGGCTACGAAGGACCCCCCATCTACGGTACCACTCATTACTGGACGGGGTAAGTGAGCTTCGTGAAAGTCCACTTAGTGATGATTGTGTTCCCCTTGTCTTTTTTCCTCTATCAGGGGAGGAAAAGTTTGTCCAAAGCCAAACATAGGCAGTGTGCCGAATGTGCAGAGCCGCTTCCAGATAGGCATTTGAGGAAGTTATGTAAAATATGTGTTCAACGTTTATTGGAGGAGGAGGCGCCTGATCTAACCTCTACGATAAGAGAGATTGTGAGGCAGGAAATTAAAGGGGCCGAGAGATCCAAGTCTCGGGGAGCAGAAGCTAAAAGGTCATCCCCTTTATCTGAGGTAGATTCGGACTCGGGTGAGCTAAGCTCAGGGTCTCTTCCGTCTACTTCCTCCTCTGAGGATCAGGAGTCTGCTCGAGCCTGTTTGTCCCTAGAGAGGGTTAACCATCTGGTCAAAGCAGTTAACAGCACAATGGGGATAGAAGATACCCAGTCGGAATGTTCCATTCAGGATGTTATGTTCAGGGGTATTGAGCGAAAATCCCGAAGAGCCTTTCCAGTGATTGACAAGATCAAATCGTTAATCTCAAAAGAATGGAAGAAACCAGAAAGGAAGGGGTCGCTTCCGCCAGCCTTTAAAAGACGGTATCCCTTTGAAGAAGCGGCTTCGTCCTCATGGGATAAAGTCCCGAAGCTGGATGCAGCAGTCGCTAAGGCAGGCAAAAAGTCGTCTCTCCCCTTCGACGACTTGGGGAATTTGAAAGACCCGTTAGATAGGAAAGCCGACATCTTCCTTAAAGGAGCTTGGGAGACTTCAGCGGGGTCCTTGAGGCCAGCCATAGCAGCCACTTGTACCGCTCGATCCTTGATGGTATAGTTGGGCCACCTCGAAGATCAGCTCAGAGATAAAGTCCCTAGGTCGGAAATATTGTCCTCTATGCCCACAATCCAGGATGCCGCAGCCTTCCTTTCAGATGCTTCAGCAGATTCAGTCAGGTTGGCCGCCAGGTCCTCGGCATTATCCAATGCAGCCAGGAGAGCACTATGGATAAAATGCTGGCCAGGGGACTTACAAGCTAGAACAAAATTATGTAGCATTCCTTGTGAAGGAGCTCACTTGTTCGGACCAGTCCTAGAGGAGCTATTGGAAAAAGCAGGGGATAGTAAGAAACGCTTTCCCTTCCTAGGAAGACCCTTCTACAGACGGGACTATAATAGAGGATGGTCCAACCGCAGAAGACCATATAGAGACTCCAACAGAGAATCTACTAGATATGACAACAGCAGAAGGAGGGGTAGAGGTTTTATGTTTAATCCTTCACGAGAGGTCAAGAAACCACAATGACTAGCGGACCAGGTGGGGGGTAGGCTTTCGGCCTTCTACCCAGCCTGGGTGCGGATTACAAACAATCCATGGATTCTAGGCATTGTGGAGAAAGGCCTAACCTTAGACTTCCACCATACTCCTCGGGACAAATTTATGTTAACACCTGTTCGTTCCTCCTCTACAGAGCAGTTGGCGCTGGAGTCTGAGGTCCGGGAGCTCCAACAGAAGAATGTTCTAGTCAAAGTCCCTGCAGGCGAGGAAGGTAGGGGGTTTTATTCCCCTCTGTTCCTGGTCAAAATCGCACCATTATTAATTTAAAAGGCCTGAATAATTTTCTGTTCATACCCTCCTTCAAAATGGAGTCGGTCAAGACAGCAATAAAATTACTCTTTCACCACTGTTTTATGGTTGTCTTAGATCTCAAAGACGCCTATTACCATGTACCAATTCATATTGATCATCAGAGATTTCTTAGGGTGGCGGTTTCACTAGCTGGCACAGTAGAACACTTTCAATATCAGGCACTTCCGTTCGGAGTCGCAGTTGCACCCAGGATGTTCACAAAAATCATGGTGGAGGTTATGGCGCACTTGCATGAACAGGATATATTAATAGTCCCGTACCTGGATGATTTGCTAATTGTGGGTCATTCTGAGTCGCATTGCACAGACCAACTACAGAAAGTCATGGATGCGTTACACAAATTGGGCTGGATGATCAATATAAAAAAATTGCGCCTTAAGCCCCTAAAAATACAGGAATTCCTAGGATATGTTATTGACTCTAGTCAGCAGGAATGTCGCCTGCCGGACGCAAAAGTTGCTAAGATTAAGCAGTTGGTCACAAGGGCAATAAATAATCCCTTAGTATCAGTCAGGAGTGCGATGTCAATCTTGGGTTCTCTTACATCCTGCATCCCGGCAGTTCTCTGGACACAGTTCCACACAAGGGCTTTACAGTGGGACGTGTTACACAATTCCCGTCGTCTAAATGCTCACCTCGACAGTAAATTCACACTTTCTACGGAGACTGTACATTAGCTGGGTTGGTGGACTCACACTTCGAATCTGCACAGGGAGGTCCCTTGGATAAATCACGTATCTAGGGTGTTGACTACGGACGCTAGCCCCAAAGGGTGGGGGGCTCACTTAGGGGAGGATTGGGTTCAGGGACTATGGTCTCAGTCTGAACAGGACTCTTCCTCCAACTTGAAAGAACTGTTGGCAGTAAAACATGCCTTAAATAGATTCCTTGTACCCCTACAGGATCGACACGTCAGGCTTTTGTCAGACAATCGGGTAACTGTGGCCTACATTAATCGTCAAGGTGGCACGCGATCCAGTACATTGATGGAGGTCGCAAATCATATCTTTCAGGTGGCCGAAGTACATCTTCTCTCCCTGACGGCGCTTCATATAAAAGGAAGTATCAACACCAAAGCCGACTATCTAAGCCGCAACATGCTCAGACAGGGGGAGTGGTCGTTAAATCCAGCCATTTTCAGTCAGATCATCCAGTTATGGGGTTGTCCGGAGATAGACCTTTTTGCCAACAGAGAGAACAAGAAATTACTCCAATTCTGTTCCCTAAATCCAAAAGACAACCCATACGGTGTGGACGCTCTGCTGATATCTTGGCACTTCAGGCTCGCGTATGCCTTTCCCCCTCTAAATCTGATTCCCCTAGTCCTGAGGAAGATTCGGGAGGACAAGGCCCGGGTAATCTTCATAGCTCCATTTTGGCCCAAGAGGGCTTGGTTTCCTTGGCTGAGGAAGATGTCTGTCTGCCAACCATGGGTTCTTCCAGAGCTACCAGATCTGCTCTCCCAGGGACCAATCCTCCATCCTCAAGTAGCCAACTTACACCTAGCGGCATGGAACTTGAGAGGTCCTTACTGAGGGGGAAAGGGTTCTCTCAGAATCTGGTAAATACTCTCCTTAAAAGTAGGAAACCCTCTACAACGGGCATTTATGTGAGAGTATGGAGAAAATTTTTATCCTTTTCTGGGGCTCAAATTGACCAAGAACCATGTATTAACCAGATTCTTGAATTTTTACAAAAAGGCCTGGAAATGGGCTTGGCCACAAGTACTCTTAGAGTTCAGGTGTCAGCGCTGGGAGCGTTATATAATCTTAATTTAGCCAGTAATCACTGGATTTCTAGATTCTTTAAAGCAGTCACCAGGTCTAGACCAATTATTAAACAAAGGTTAGTCCCATGGGACCTAAATTTGGTACTCTCAGCCCTGACGATAGCCCCATTCGAGCCCATTGATACTATTCCTCTGAAGATCCTGTCAATCAAAACAGCCCTGTTAGTTGCTCTCACATCTGCTAGAAGGGTTAGTGATCTGCAGGCACTCTCCAGACATCCCCCATACATGCAGGTTAGGGAGGATAGGGTCATATTGAAACCCGATCCCCTATATCTGCCTAAAGTTGCGTCTAAATTTCACAGGGTTCAGGAGGTAGTCCCTTGCTCCAACCCTACTAACGATAAAGAACGTAAATTCCATTGCTTAGATGTGAGGAGATGCCTCCTTAAATATATTACAGTTTCAAATTCCTGGAAAAAAGATAACTCTTTATTTGTAGCCTATCAGGGGGTAAGGAAAGGTCTTAGAGTATCTAAAAACACTCTAGCCAGATGGATTAGGGAGGCGATCTCTCTCGCTTATACCGCAGGTGGCAACGAAGTTCCAGATGGTATAAAGGCACACTCCACGCGGGCCATGGCATCTTCCTGGGCGGAGAGGTCAGAAGTGTCAATCGAAGACATATGTAAGGCGGCCACATGGTCTTCCCCTTCTACCTTTCTTAGACATTACAGATTAGATCTGGGTAGTTCCTCAGACCTTACGTTTGGGAGAAGAGTGCTAGAAGCTATTATCCCCCCCTAAATCTTTCGTCTCTGAAAGTCTCTCGTTGTGCTGTCATGGCGACTGAATAAATACGTACGCTACTCACCTGGTAGCAGTGTTTTTTCAGGAGCCATGACAGCACCCTTAGATTCCCTACCCTATATTTTTGGATGATGCAACACCCTGTTAATCTTGAGTTAAAGTTTATGTTCACTTGCATAATAAAAAGTATTCATGTATATACTGCATCTGTGTTATTAACCAAGGTGGTCCTCTCATGCTCTGGAAACAAAACTGACGTGGGAGAGAGGTACCGCCCTTTTTATGTCTGTAGGTTTCCTGTCCCTGAAGGGCGGATCCCCTCTCTCGTTGTGCTGTCATGGCTCCTGAAAAAACACTGCTACCAGGTGAGTAGCGTACGTATATACCTGTATGACATCTCCTCCTGTATATAGTATATACCTGTATGTCATCTCCCCTGTATATAGTATATACCTGCTGTATGTCATCTCCTCCTCTATATACCTATGTGTCATCTCTTTTATATAGTATATACCTGTATGTCATCTCCTCCTGTATGTAGTATATACGTGTCATCTCCTCCTGTATATAGTATATACCTGTAAGTCATCTCCTCCTGTATATAGTATATAACTGTGTCATCTGCTCTTGTATATAGCATATACCGGTGTGTCATCTCCCCTGTATATAGTATGTACCTGTATGTCATCTCCTCATGTATATAGTATATATGTGTGTCATCTCCTCTGTATATAGTATATACAGTGGGGCAAAAAAGTATTTAGTCAGTCAGCAATAATGCAATTTCCACCACTTAAAAAGATGAGGCGTCTGTAATTTACATCATAGGTAGACTATGGGAGACAAACTGAGAAAAAAAAATCTAGAAAATCACATTGTCTGTTTTTTTAACATTTTATTTGCATATTATGGTGGAAAATAAGTATTTGGTCAGAAACAAAATTTCATCTCAATACTTTGTAATATATCCTTTGTTGGCAATGACAGAGGTCAAACGTTTTCTGTAAGTCTTCACAAGGTTGCCACACACTGTTGTTGGTATGTTGGCCCTTTCCTCCATGCAGATCTCCTCTAGAGCAGTGATGTTTTTGGCTTTTCGCTTGGCAACACGGACTTTCAACTCCCTCCAAAGGTTTTCTATAGGGTTGAGATCTGGAGACTGGCTAGGCCACTCCAGGACCTTGAAATGCTTCTTACGAAGCCACTCCTTCGTTGCCCTGGCAGTGTGCTTTGGATCATTGTCATGTTGAAAGACCCAGCCACGTTTCATCTTCAATGCCCTTGCTGATGGAAGGAGGTTTGCACTCAAAATCTCACGATACATGGCCCCATTCATTCTTTCATGTACCCGGATCAGTCGTCCTGGCCCCTTTACAGAGAAACAGCCCCAAAGCATGATGTTTCCACCACCATGCTTTACAGTAGGTATGGTGTTTGATGGATGCAACTCAGTATTCTTTTTCCTCCAAACACGACAAGTTGTGTTTCTACCAAACAGTTCCAGTTTGGTTTCATCAGACCATAGGACATTCTCCCAAAACTCCTCTGGATCATCCAAATGCTCTCTAGCAAACTTCAGACGGGCCCGGACATGTACTGGCTTAAGCAGTGGGACACGTCTGGCACTGCAGGATCTGAGTCCATGGTAGCGTAGTGTGTTACTTATGGTAGGCCTTGTTACATTGGTCCCAGCTCTCTGCAGTTCATTCACTAGGTCCCCCCGCATGGTTCTGGGATTTTTGCTCACCGTTCTTGTGATTATTCTGACCCCACGGGGTGGGATTTTGCGTGGAGCCCCAGATCGAGGGAGATTATCAGTGGTCTTGTATGTCTTCCATTTTCTAATTATTGCTCCCACTGTTGATTTCTTCACTCCAAGCTGGTTGGCTATTGCAGGTTACAGTCTTCCCAGCCTGGTGCAGGGCTACAATTTTGTTTCTGGTGTCCTTTGACAGCTCTTTGGTCTTCACCATAGTGGAGTTTGGAGTCAGGCTGTTTGAGGGTGTGCACAGGTGTCTTTTTATACTGATAACAAGTTTAAACAGGTGCCATTACTACAGGTAATGAGTAGTGTTGAGCATTCCGATACCGCAAGTATCGGGTATCGGCCGATACTTGCGGTATCGGAATTCCGATACCGAGATCCGATATTTTTGTGGTATCGGGTATCGGTATCGGAGGTGTAAATTAAAGAATTAAAATAAAAAATATTGTTATATTCACCTCTCCGGCGGCCCCTGGAACATCACCGCGAGTCACCGGCGTCCGGCAGGCTTCTTTGTTAAAAATGAGCGCCTTTAGGACCTGCGGAATGACGTCGCCGCTTCTGATTGGTCGCGTGCCGCCCATGTGACCGCCACGTGACCAATCAGAAGCCGCGACGTCATTCCTCAGATAAATTCCTAGATTGAGCGCCTTTAGGACCTGTGGAATGACGTCGCGGCTTCTGATTGGTCGCGTGGCGGTCACATGGGCGGCACGCGACCAATCAGAAGCCGCGACGTCATTCCGCAGGTCCTAAAGGCGCTCATTTTGAACAAAGAAGCCTGCCGGACGCCGGTTCCTCGCGGTGATGTTCCAGAGGCCGCCGGAGAGGTGAATATAACAATATTTTTTATTTTAATTCTTTAATTTACACCTCACTATGGATCCCAGGGCCTGAAGGAGAGTTTCCTCTCCTTCAGACCCTGGGATCCATCAGGATACCTTCCGATACTTGGTGTCCCATTGACTTGTATTGGTATCGGATATCGGTATCGGCGATATCCGATACTTTTCGGGTATCGGCCGATACTATCCGATACCGATACTTTCAAGTATCGGACGGTATCGCTCAACACTAGTAATGAGTGGAGGAAAGAGGAGACTATTAAAGAAGAAGTTACAGGTCTGTGAGAGCCAGAAATCTTGATTGTTTGTTTCTGACCAAATACTTATTTTCCACCATAATATGCAAAAAAAATGATAAAAAAATAGACAATGTGATTTTCTGGATTTTTTCTTCTCAGTTTGTCTCCCATAGTTGAGGTCTACCTATGATGTAAATTACAGATGCCTCTCATCTTTTTAAGTGGTGGAACTTGCACTATTGCTGACTGACTAAATACTTTTTTGCCCCACTGTACCTGTGTCATCTCCTCCTGTATATAGTATATATCTGTGTCTCATCTCCTTTATTAGACCTCGTTCACACGTTATTTGCTCAGTATTTTTACCTGAGTATTTGTAAGCTAAATTGGCAGCCTGATAAATCCCCAGCCAACAGGAAGCCCTCCCCCATGGCAGTATATATTAGCTCACACATACACATAATAGCCAGGTTATGTGACTGACAGCTGCCGTATTTCCTATATGGTACATTTGTTGCTCTTATAGTTTGTCGGCTTATTAATCAGATTTTTATTTTTGAAGGATAATACCAGACTTGTGTGTGTTTTAGGGTGAGTTTCTTGTGTCAAGTTGTGTGTGTTGAGTTGCGTGTGGCGACATGCATCTAGCGAGTTTTGTGAGATGAGTTTTGTGTGGCGAAATGCGTTTAGCAACTTTTTGTGTCAAGTTGCATGTGACAGGTTAGTGTAGCAAGTTGTGTGCAGCAAGTTTTGTGCATGGCGAGCTTTATGTGTAGTGCGTTTTGAGTATGTGCAAGTTTTGTGTGAGGCAACTTCTGCATGTGTTGAAACTTTTGTGCATGTGCCAATTTTTCCGTGTGTGTAAGTTTTGCGTTGGGTGAGTTTTACATGAGGCGAGTCTTGCATGTGTGGCTACTTTTGCGTGAGCCTAGTTTTGCATCTGGCGAATTTTGCGCGTGGCGAGTTTTGAGCGGTGACTTTTGTGTTTTGACTTTTATGTGGCGAGGTTGGTGTATGTGTGGTTAAATGTGTGCTGAGGGTGGTATATGTGTTAACGCACGTGGTAGTGTGTGGCGCATTTTGTGTGTGTGTTCATATCCCCGTGTGTGGTGAGTATCCCATGTCGGGGCCCCACCTTAGCAACTGTACGGTATATACTCTTTGGCGCCATCGCTCTCACTCTTTAAGCCCCCTTGTTCACATCTGGCAGCTGTCAATTTGCCTCCAACACTTTTCCTTTCCCTTTTTTCCTCATTATGTAGATAGAGGCAAAATTGTTTGGTGAATTGGAAAGCGCAGGGTTAAAATTGCGCCTCACAAGATAGCTTATGACGCTCTCGGAGTCCAGACGTGTGACTGTGCAAAATTTTGTGGCTGTAGCTGCGACGGTGCAGATCCCAGTCCCGAACACACACACACACACACACACACACACACACACACACACACACACACACACACACACACACACACACACACCTTTATATATTAGATTAACATTTTTTTTCTATTAATACGTCAAAGTAATGAACTATTGCGTGCCGCTGCCACCATTCATTTACCTCTTCCCTGTGATATATCAATATGGCTGGAAATGTGTCATTAAGACGTCCTGCGTCTAGTTAGAGAAAAGGAGGGGGCTGATGACAAGGTGGACACTTTTCTGTGGTGCTCTCCCCCGATGGAGATTGCTGCATTCTGCCTGCGGCACAATAAATATTCTAATGCAAGGCCAGCTTCTTTATCCAACAAAGTTTTTTTTTCCTCCTTTTTTTTTCTGTATCAACTCTTCTAATTCTGTCTCTCATAAATTGCAGTGATGGAGAATAGACATTGTAGATATGAAGTGAGATGAGATCTGCACAAAGTTGTCCTTCATAATTGCATCCCACCCTAAAGGATTTCTCTTTTGCTGTTCCCCCTAGAATGGTTTAAAGCAGCAAATTATTATATTGCTATTTCATAAAATATATTCCTTTCTTTAATCAGATGAGCAGCGTGAAGAAGCTCATTCCACGTCTCAACGCAATTCTATTTCGCCTTCAATTTGAAGAGCAAGTAAACAACATCAAACCCGATATTATGGCTGTCAGCGAAGCGTGCGAGGAGATAAAGAAAAGCAGGAGCTTCGCTAAACTGCTGGAGATAGTGCTGCTCATAGGAAACTACATGAATGCCGGGTCCAGAAATGCACAAACGTTCGGATTCAACCTCAGCTCTCTTTGTAAAGTGAGTGTTACTTTTATTAATGACATCTTTCTACGTGCCGCGTGTTTCCTGACGACGTCATTCTGCAGCCGCAGCACCATCACGTTTATTATTGGAGACGGAGGAAAAATAGTTTCTACATATGTTCTTCAAAATGTTTGTTGTCAGTTTATTCTCTATTTCTGTGGTTTGATCATAAGTAACCCTAATGGATATACTATAAAATGCGGAGCGCAGAACTCCAGCATGTCCAATACAAGAAACCTTTACGTAAAAGGAGCCAGGGAAGCAGGATGTGCGCACAGGCGCTCTGGCCTCTTATTGATCCTCTGCACATCATACTTTCTATGCACCTGGTAGAAAAACGCTAAACTTTTCATAACTTGTAGAACATTCCTTACTTTAATGTAAAACTACTTGGGTAATATTTTTCCTCCTCCTCCTTTTTGTTGTGTGCATGTGGTGGGTGCTTCCTGTTGACTTATGGTGGGTCACAGTCATAGAACCCACCTAACCTTGTCTCTGTACTGTGAATCTGTTATTACTAATTACAAGTAATTATTTGTAGCCAATCTTTATATGTTAACATATAAAAATCAATGTCATCTTAAATATCCATGAACTTTTGTGGACACCATTCTATAAGGTATTAAATCCAAGGGTAGATCGGCACTCAATAAATCAGGGTGCTGCTCGTGACGCTGCATATAAAGTGGGCGAGATATATAGAAGTCTCCTGCCCACTGTGCTTCTTTTTATGTCATTTTCTCCGGCGAGTACACTGAGTTTTCTGTGGGGATTGCGCTTTTAGTACTTTTCTATAGCGGAAACACGTCAAAATGGCATGTAACCGGAGTACTGTATATTAATAAAGTTTTGTCTAAGCCAAATACCAGTAAGTATCAAAAACAAATGAGATTTATTTAAAACATGACACCCCAGATATAAAAAAAAAATGCAGCTGCAAAAATGCGGTGATAACACATATAAAAAAAACGCACACACAAACAATGAAAAACCACAAGTAACCCCTTTTACATAATATATGTAGAAATTCTGCTCCATCAAAAACTTGTGGGAATGTAACCTAAGAATTGCATGGGTAATTTTGATCCGTGACTCAGATCAGAAAAGGTCTAGATTATAATAGGTGCATGATCTACGCGTGGAACACACTTAAAGAACAGTTATGTGAAAAACGCACATCTGAGCGATGCTTTCAGCAGCTAACTAGAAACAACAAATGGCATGGAACATGTTAAATGTCCAATTAGTGTTCTGCATCATGACACCTTTATGTAACATGTTATCATTTAAAGAGCCCTCTTTATGTATTAAGAATGGGCGTCAAAAGTGCTCATAGCTGTCCCTAATGCCCCTCGAAAGGGTGTGACTCGCTACCTTAGATTGGCCCACTCATTCCAGATCCCACAGTCCTCACTATGAAAGTGTAAGATCACGTATTGTATCAAGCGGTTTCTGAATAGTAACCAATGTAATGCTGTTATCATTCTGTAGCCGCCCAGTTAAGCACCTTCTGGGTTGAGGGGGAGAGCGAGATCTCACTTTTTCCCCTACGGGGTCATGGAGGGATGTAGGATCTCACTTTTCCCCCCTACGGGGTCATGGAGGGATATAGGCTCTCACTTTTCCCCCTACGGGGGTCATGGAGGAATGTAGGATCTCACTTTTCTCTCCTACAGGGTCATGGAGGGATGCAGGATCTCTCTCCCTCCCCCTATGAGGGCCATGGAGGGATGTAGGATCTCCGTTTTCCCCCCTATGGGGTCATGGAGGGATGTATGATCTCACTTTCCCCCCTACAGGGGTCATGGAGGGATATAGGATCTCACTTTCCCCTCCTACAGGGTCATGGAGGGATGCAGGATCTCACTCCCCCTCCCCCCCCATACGGGGGTCATGGAGGGATATAGGGTCTCATTTTCTCCTCCTACAGGGTTATGGAGGGATGCAGGATCTCACTCCCCCCTACGGGGGCCATGGAGGGATGTGGGATCTTACTTTTTCCCCCTACGGGGTCATGGAGGGATGTAGGATCTCACTTTCCCCCCTACAGGGGTCATGGAGGGATATAGGATCTCACTTTCCCCTCCTACAGGGTCATGGAGGGATGCAGGATCTCACTCCCCCCTACGGGGATCAAGGAGGGATGTAAGATCTCACTTTTCCCCCCTATGGGGTCATGGAGGGATATAGGATCTCACTTCCCCCCCTATGGGGGGTCATGGAGGGATGTAGGATCTCACTTTTCCCCCCTACGGGTTCATGGAGGGATGTAGGATCTCTCTGCATGCTGCAATCCCACATGTTTTGGCCAGGCTTCGGTAGAAAGTTGGGCCCTTTCGACAGGGTATTAGGAGCACCCTTTCCATTAACATATTTAGTAGAATCACAACCTGGTGCTGCCAACGCTTTTATTATAAAATGGGGCAGATCAAGTTTAGTGATAGGTGCACTTTTTCATGTGATGTTAAAAAGGATATATATATACGTACATCATTTGCATCTTAGAAACTAAATAAGGATGATAATGTTTCTCCTGTGCCGTGGGGGGGGACAGTTGACTTGTGGTTGGCTCACTTTTTTACACTATCGATGCTGATTTTCTCTTCTAATAGGCAGATATTTCAGCAGCAGCTTGCATAGACACACGTTCTGGACATTGCTCCAGCCTGTCGGGTCCAATAAGTAGCCTCTAAAGTCATCAGTTATCCTGTATGTACGACTGCAAGAAACTCGGGGAAATCTTAAAATGAAATTATTTCTAAGTTTATTCTGGAAATCCGAGTTGCCACCATTTCAGAATCAGGTTTTATTGAATTTAAACCTACATTATGCCTCCATGACTTCCCCTGGACATTCAGATCATAAATAATAACCTGGATGATGTATATATATGATGGTCCTGTACCCAGCGCTGTACACTATACAAAATAATGAGTTTTCTAAACAATATGAATGCGCTGCTCGTAGACGCTTGCTGGGGCAACTTTAATGCAATATTTCAGGAAAAAACAATACCCACACATCAATTTTATTGATGCTACACCAGAGGTGACAGCATTTAAAGGAAAATAAACCTATTCAATTTTGCTGTCTTAAGTGTGCCTTTCAGGCTGCATTTGGAGGTAGATGGGGATATAAAATGTGATTAATGGGCAATTCACTTTGATCCTATGTTGTAAATCTAACTTTGTTAAACTCATGACTACATGTGCCTCTAACAATACAGAGAGGTCTTTAATGACGATGGTCCATTTCTTAATGTCGATGTGAATATTTTATGCTTTCTGTCACCTATTTTCTCATTCACATCTTCACTTTTTATGAAAGGAAAGCCAGGATGGCTGGTGTGTGATACATGGTAGAGCACAAAGAAATATTCATTCAAATATTAGCTTTATTAGAGCAGGCAGAGAATCTTACAAGTGCAATCTGTGACCACCACTCTGATCATCCCCTTTTACATCTTGTAATTCCAGATGGACCCTATTATGTACAATAACAAATAGTAGTACCGTGTTAACCAGAAAAATTGAATACTTTTCTGCCCGATGATGACAAAGTATCCTCGGAGTGATACCTTTTTTTGGGTAACCAGAAAATAATATATGATTGCAGCTTTCAGAGAGCACAGAGGCTCCTTCAGGCAGGATTCCAAATATATTAATAAGAAAAAGGCACAACATTTAAGGGATTACAGCAGGACATTTGTTCATGAGGTGGGATGGGTAATATCTCATGGACAAATGTCCTGCTGTAGTATCCCTTTAATGTTGTGCCTTTTTCTTATTAATTTATTTGGAAACCTGCCTGAAGAAGGAGCCTCTGTGCTTTGGAAGCTGCAAGCATACAGGTGCTTCTCACAACATTAGAATATCATCAAAACATTAATTTATTTCAGTTCTTCAATACAAAAAGTGAAACTTCTATATTATATAGAGCCATTACTAACAGAGTGATTTTTCAACTGTTTGTCTGTTAATGTTGATGATTATGGCTTACAGCCAATGAAAACCCAAAAGTCATTATCTCAGTAAATTAGAATAATTAACAAAAACACATGCAAAGGCTTCATAAGTGTTTAAAAAGGTCACTTAGTCTGTTTCAGTAGGCTCCACAACCATGGGGAAGACTGCTGACATGACATATGTCCAAAAGGCAGTCATTGACACACTGCACAAGAAGGGCAAGCCACAAAAGGTCATTGCTAAAGAAACTGGCTGTTCACAGAGTGCTGTATCCAAGCATATTAATGGAAAGTTGAGTGGAAGGAAAAAGTGTGGTAGAAAAAGGTGCACAAGTAACCGGGTTAACCGCAGCCTGTAAAGGATTGTTAAGAAAAGGCTATTCAAGAATTTAGGGGAGATTCCCAAGGCGTGGGCTGCTGCTGGAGTCATTGCCTCAATAGCCACCACACACAGACATAAACAATGGCGTATCCCAGCCCATTTTCCGGAAGAATCAATCATCACTACTGTTTCACCAAATCATACAAATAATGCACATACATATGCAGTGGCTTGCAAAAGTATTCAACCCCCCCGCCCCCCCCCATTTTTTTTTTTTTACCTACACTGTGTGCAAAATTATTAGGCAAGTTGTATTTTAGAGGATTATTTTTATTGATCAACAACTATGTTCTCAATCAACCCAAAAGACTCATAAATATCAAAGCTTAATATTTTTGGAAGTTGGAGTGTGTTTTTTTTAGATTTGGCTATCTTAAGAGGATATCTGTTTGTGCAGGTAATTATTACTGTGCAGAATTATTAGGCAACTTCCTTTCCTTTGGCAAAATGGGTCAGAAGAGAGATTTGACGGGCTCTGAAAAGTCCAAAATTGTGAGACGTCTTGCAGAGGGATGCAGCAGTCTTGAAACTGCCAAACTTTTGAAGCGTGATCACCGAACAATCAAGCGTTTAATGGCAAATAGCCAGCAGGGTCGCAAGAAGCGTGTTGGGCAAAAAAGGTGCAAAATAACTGCCCGTGAATTGAGGAAAATCAAGCGTGAAGCTGCCAAGATGCCATTTGCCACCAGTTTTGCCAAATTTCAGAGCTGCAACGTTACTGGAATAACAAAAAGCACAAGGTGTGTGATACTCAGGGACATGGCCAAGGTAAATAATGATGAAAAACGACCACCTCTGAACAAGAAACATAAGATAAAATGTCAAGACTGGGACAAGAAATATCTTAAGACTGACTTTTGAAAGATTTTATGGACTGATGAAATGAGTGACAATGGATGGGCCAGATGGATGGGCCAGAGGCTTGATCAGTAAAGGGCAGAGAGCTCCACTCCGACTCAGACTCCAGCAAGGTGGAGGTGGGGTACTGGTATGAGCTGGTATCACCAAAGATGAACTTGTGGGGCCTTTTCGGGTTGAGGATGGACTGAAGCTCAACTCCCAGGCCTACTGCCAGTTTCTGGAAGACAACTTCTTAAAGCAGTGGTACAGGAAGAAGTCGGTATTGTCCAAGAAAAACATGATTTTAATGCAGGACAATGCTCCATCACATGCCTCCAACTACTCCACAGCGTGGCTGGCCAGTAAAGGTCTCAAAGAAGAAAAAATAATGACATGGCCCCCTTGTTCACCTGATCTGAACCCCATGGAGAACCTGTGGTCCCTCATAAAATGTGAGATCTACTAGAAGGAGGTAAAACAGTCCACCTCTCGGAACAGTGTCTGGGAGGCTGTGGTGGCTGCTGCACGCAATGTTGATCGTAAACAGATCAAGGAACTGACAGAATCTATGGATGGAAGGCTGCTGAGTGTCATCATAAAGAAAGGTGGCTATATTGGTCACCAATTTCTTGGGGTTTTGTTTTTGCATGTCGGAAATGTTTATTTCTAAATTTTGTGCAGTTACATTGGTTTACCTGGTGAAAATAAACAAGTGAGATGGGTATATATTTGGTTTTTATTAAGTTGCCTAATAATTCTGCCCAGTAATAGTTACCTGCACCAACAGATGTCCTCCTAAGATAGCCAAATCTAAAAAAAAACCCACTCCAACTTCCAAAAATATTAAGCTTTGATATTTGAGTCTTTTGGGTTGATTGAGAACATAGAACATTGTTGATCAATATCTTATATATAATTGCCTAGAATACTACTTCCTGCAATTTGTGCCAACTTCCGTGGCTTTGTCCGGAGCTAATGTCCGGAGCTAATGTCCGGAGATAAGTGACGTCAACAGTGTCCAGTGTCTGATTGGTTGCCGCCTGCTGCGAGCGACCAATCAAACGTGCCGTACTGTGACACACTCCGCCCGCCATTTTGGTGTGATTTTTGAATTTTTTACCTCACAGCAAGTTTCTACTGCGTGGAGGCGGGCCCAGTGATGTTGCTCTTCAAGCTCCTGCCGAATTTCAAGTATATATGGATTCTAGACTCCCGATTCTTTAGAATCGGGCTGCCATCTAGTCAATAATAATCCACTAAAATACAACTTGCCTAATAATTCTGCACACAGTGTATTTTGTTACAGTAGCATGTGTGTTCAGCCCAACCGGCAACCGATCTCCAAACTCAATTGTCCATGCATACGAGTTCGCCAGGATGTCATCCTTGATCCTCTCTTTTCGAGATCACTCCAACAACTACACTACCGTTCAAAAGTTTAGGGTCACTTACAAATTTCCTTGTTTTTGAAAGAAAAGCACAGTTTTTACCAATGAAGCTAACATTAAATGATCCAGAAACACACACATTGTTAATGTGGTAAATTACTATTCTAGCTGCAAACGTCTAGTTTGTAATGCAATATCATCATAGGTGTATAGAGGCCCATTTCCAACAACCTTCACTCCAGTGTTCTTATGGTACTTGGTACTTTGTGTTTGATAACTGTGTAAGAAGGCTAATGGATGGTTAGAATACCCTTGAAAACCCTTGTGCAAGTATGTTAGCACAGCTGAAAACAGTTTGGCTGATTAGAGAAGCTATAAACCTGACCTTCCTTTGAGCTAGTTGAGAATCTGGAGCATTACATTTGTTAGTTCCATTAAACTCTCAAAATGGCCAGAAAAAAGAACTTTCATGTGAAACTCGACAGTGTATTCTTGTTCTTAGAAATGAAGGCTATTCGGGGGCGTTGTTTTGGTGTCAATGGAGAGACACACTTGAAGAGGGAGCTCTGGGGAAAAATCTCATAAAGCAGCTACTAACGCATTTTAAAGGAGGCTCCTGGCCCCGTAACCCCTCAATATCAATCTCTCATACTATAGGGAGCATTCCCAGCTTAAAATCAGCCGGCTAAACTGTGTTTCAGGCCGTAACCCAGCACCTGCCTGACGGGGCCTGTGAGATCTTCCAAGCCTGAGAGGCCTAGCATCACGGATAGGGGACTTATTTTTTGCCCACTCACGTTCCCTGCGAATACGGACCCCAATAAAGACCCTTCAGGGAGTCCCGCAGATCATAAGCCTGAAGAATTCCCATCTGACTGATACCAGAGAGCAGGTGCAGCAACACTCCTGAATTGGAATTTACAAGAATCTTTTGGCCACCGGAGACCTTGTGGTTTCAGAAACCAGCACAAACCCTTGGTTCCAGGAGACCCACGGCAGATAGCGCCGCCGAAGAGCCGCTGAGATTAAGTGGCTGATAACAGAGAGCGGGGACTACAGAGCAACGGCACCTCATCGGATGCAAGAATCACCATATTTCCCCTGGCACCGGTATCATCCAGGGGAACCCCCAAAGATAAGGATCAAGTAAAAGACCCCTCAGATCCTCCAAAACAACAGGCTCCAAGCCCTTGCAGCAGGAGACTAGCAGACTACAAAACCGCTGGAGCGCCGCCAAAAGTTCATCTTACCTTCCGACGCAAGTCTTCATCTACTCCTGGGGATTCCTAGAGACAAACCGCAAGGTCAGTCACATATCACTCCACGGATAAATTGAGGCCCCGGATTTAAGCCGGCGGTCTATGGAGGCCCGAAAATTAAAAAAAAAAAAAAAAAATAGTCCCCTGAAAATAAGCTTAAAACACTGCAAGAAGATCTACAAAGGGTGGATAATTTTAGGAGAGTCCTCCCCTCATCGGCCCTACAAAAAACAACTCCAGAAGTGGAGTGCAAGTGTGACTTTTATTAACCCTGCTGTTCTGTTCGGTCTGGGGAGACCTATTTTGAACTTTGGTATTTTTTGGAGTGTTCAAGATGCGGTTCTGAAACTTGTGGTTGATTGACTTAAATGAGGATGGTTCGGTCGGCCACGGGTTTCAGAGCCGCATCTTGAATATTTTAAAGAATATTGAAGTTCAAAGTCGGTCATTTTTGACCAACAGAACAGCAGGGTTAAACTACTGTCACACATAATACTCGTCTATGGGAAGTAGTTGCGTCTGTTTTCTCAAAACACCAGGAATTGGCGGACAACCCGATGTTTAAAATCTCCGCCAGTGCCCTCTGACCGAGATCATGAGCAACTCGAGATTTAAGGGGAAGGCTAACCCCACTACCCCAATTAAGACACAATATGGACTAAAACAAGACAAACCTCTAGGTCGCAGAGAACAAGAAAGGAACAGGGCTAGCTCCATTACCTCTCCTAAGCATAGGTCAAGATCTCCACGGAGAGATACGCCTCGTTTACTTGGCTACGGATCCAATACTCAACCCTTTGGCAGTAAATCCTCTCCTACTAAAATGGATTCTACTAGTTTGAAGGGAATGAGCCCAAGATGACTCCAAGGTTAGAGTCTCTTGCAAAGAGAATGAAAACAGAAATGGACTCCAACTTCCAAAGATACTGTGATAAGGTCAACAAGATCGACAAACAATTGTCAAAACATGAGGAGAGGTTAAATAACATAGTAACATAGTAACATAGTAACATAGTTAGTAAGGCCGAAAAAAGACATTTGTCCATCCAGTTCAGCCTATATTCCATCATAATAAATACCCAGATCTACGTCCTTCTACAGAACCTAATAATTGTATGATACAATATTGTTCTGCTCCAGGAAGACATCCAGGCCTCTCTTGAACCCCTCGACTGAGTTCGCCATCACCACCTCCTCAGGCAAGCAATTCCAGATTCTCACTGCCCTAACAGTAAAGAATCCTCTTCTATGTTGGTGGAAAAACCTTCTCTCCTCCAGACGCAAAGAATGCCCCCTTGTGCCCGTCACCTTCCTTGGTATAAACAGATCCTCAGCGAGATATTTGTATTGTCCCCTTATATACTTATACATGGTTATTAGATCGCCCCTCAGTCGTCTTTTTTCTAGACTAAATAATCCTAATTTCGCTAATCTATCTGGGTATTGTAGTTCTCCCATCCCCTTTATTAATTTTGTTGCCCTCCTTTGTACTCTCTCTAGTTCCATTATATCCTTCCTGAGCACCGGTGCCCAAAACTGGACACAGTACTCCATGTGCGGTCTAACTAGGGATTTGTACAGAGGCAGTATAATGCTCTCATCATGTGTATCCAGACCTCTTTTAATGCACCCCATGATCCTGTTTGCCTTGGCAGCTGCTGCCTGGCACTGGCTGCTCCAGGTAAGTTTATCATTAACTAGGATCCCCAAGTCCTTCTCCCTGTCAGATTTACCCAGTGGTTTCCCGTTCAGTGTGTAATGGTGATATTGATTCCCTCTTCCCATGTGTATAACCTTACATTTATCATTGTTAAACCTCATCTGCCACCTTTCAGCCCAAGTTTCCAACTTATCCAGATCCATCTGTAGCAGAATACTATCTTCTCTTGTATTAACTGCTTTACATAGTTTTGTATCATCTGCAAATATCGATATTTTACTGTGTAAACCTTCTACCAGATCATTAATGAATATGTTGAAGAGAACAGGTCCCAATACTGACCCCTGCGGTACCCCACTGGTCACAGCGACCCAGTTAGAGACTATACCATTTATAACCACCCTCTGCTTTCTATCACTAAGCCAGTTACTAACCCATTTACACACATTTTCCCCCAGACCAAGCATTCTCATTTTGTGTACCAACCTCTTGTGCGGCACGGTATCAAACGCTTTGGAAAAATCGAGATATACCACGTCCAATGACTCACCGTGGTCCAGTCTATAGCTTACCTCTTCATAAAAACTGATTAGATTGGTTTGACAGGAGCGATTTCTCATAAACCCATGCTGATATGGAGTTAAACAGTTATTCTCATTGAGATAATCCAGAATAACATCCCTCAGAAACCCTTCAAATATTTTACCAACAATAGAGGTTAGACTTACTGGCCTATAATTTCCAGGTTCACTTTTAGAGCCCTTTTTGAATATTGGCACCACATTTGCTATGCGCCAGTCCTGCGGAACAGACCCTGTCGCTATAGAGTCACTAAAAATAAGAAATAATGGTTTATCTATTACATTACTTAGTTCTCTTAGTACTCGTGGGTGTATGCCATCCGGACCCGGAGATTTATCTATTTTAATCTTATTTAGCCGGTTTCGCACCTCTTCTTGGGTTAGATTGGTGACCCTTAATATAGGGTTTTCATTGTTTCTTGGGATTTCACCTAGCATTTCATTTTCCACTGTGAATACCGTGGAGAAGAAGGTGTTTAATATGTTAGCTTTTTCCTCGTCATCTACAACCATTCTTTCCTCACTATTTTTTAAGGGGCCTACATTTTCAGTTTTTATTCTTTTACTATTGATATAGTTGAAGAACAGTTTGGGATTAGTTTTACTCTCCTTAGCAATGTGCTTCTCTGTTTCCTTTTTGGCAGCTTTAATTAGTTTTTTAGATAAAGTATTTTTCTCCCTATAGTTTTTTAGAGCTTCAATGGTGCCATCCTGCTTTAGTAGTGCAAATGCTTTCTTTTTACTGTTAATTGCCTGTCTTACTTCTTTGTTTAGCCACATTGGGTTTTTCCTATTTCTAGTCCTTTTATTCCCACAAGGTATAAACCGCTTACACTGCCTATTTAGGATGTTCTTAAACATTTCCCATTTATTATCTGTATTCTCATTTCTGAGGATATTGTCCCAGTCTACCAGATTAAGGGCATCTCTAAGCTGTTCAAACTTTGCCTTCCTAAAGTTCAATGTTTTTGTGACTCCCTGACAAGTCCCCCTAGTGAAAGACAGGTGAAACTGCACAATATTGTGGTCGCTATTTCCTAAATGCCCAACCACCTGCAGATTTGTTATTCTGTCAGGTCTATTAGATAGTATTAGGTCTAAAAGTGCTGCTCCTCTGGTTGGATTCTGCACCAATTGTGAAAGATAATTTTTCTTGGTTATTAGCAGAAACCTGTTGCCTTTATGGGTTTCACAGGTTTCTGTTTCCCAGTTAATATCCGGGTAGTTAAAGTCCCCCATAACCAGGACCTCATTATGGGTTGCAGCTTCATCTATCTGCTTTAGAAGTAGACTTTCCATGCTTTCTGTTATATTTGGGGGTTTGTAACAGACCCCAATGAGAATTTTGTTACCATTTTTCCCTCCATGAATTTCAACCCATATGGACTCGACATCCTCATTCCCTTCGCTAATATCCTCCCTTAAAGTGGACTTTAGACAAGACTTTACATAGAGACAAACCCCTCCTCCTCTCCGATTTTTACGATCCTTTCTAAACAGACTGTAACCCTGTAAGTTAACTGCCCAGTCATAGCTTTCATCTAACCATGTCTCGGTTATTCCCACTATGTCAAAGTTACCTGTAGATATTTCTGCTTCTAGTTCTTCCATCTTGTTTGTCAGGCTTCTGGCGTTTGCGAGCATGCAGTTTAGAGGATTTTGTTTTGTTCCAATCTCCTCACTGTGGATTGTTTTAGAAATGTTCTTACCTCCCTTCTGAGTATGTTTTCCTGGGTCGTCTTTGTTCGAGTCTAATGTTTTTCTTCCCGTCCCCTCTTCTTCTAGTTTAACGCCCTCCTGATGAGTGTAGCGAGTCTTCTGGCGAATGTGTGTTTCCCAGGTTTGTTGAGGTGTAGTCCGTCTCTGGCGAGGAGTCCATCATACCAGTAATTCACACCGTGGTCCAGGAATCCAAATCCTTGTTGTCTGCACCATCGTCTTAGCCAGTTGTTTGCATCAAGGATCCTGTTCCATCTCCTGGTGCCATGCCCGTCTACTGGAAGGATAGAAGAAAAAACTACCTATGCATCCAGTTCCTTTACTTTCTTCCCCAACTCTTCAAAGTCCTTGCAGATTGTCGGTAGGTCCTTCCTTGCCGTGTCATTGGTGCCAACATGTATCAGAAGAAATGGGTGGACGTCCTTGGAGCTGAAGAGCTTTGGTATCCTATCGGTCACATCCTTGATCATCGCACCTGGAAGGCAGCATACTTCTCTTGCAGTTATGTCCGGTCTGCAGATGGCTGCTTCGGTGCCTCTCAGTAGTGAGTCTCCCACCACCACCACTCTTCGTTGCTTCTTGGCTGTACTTTTTGCTGTCACTTGTTGCTGTGTGCCCCTTTCTTTTTTGCTTGCTGGTATTGCTTCATTCTTAGGTGTGCCATCTTCATCCTCTACAAAGATTTGATATCGGTTCTTCAGTTGTGTGGTTGGTGATTTCTCCATGGTCTTCTTGCTTCTTTTGGTCACATGCTTCCACTCATCTGCTTTTGGAGGTTCTCTGACACTTTTTGCACCTTCTGTGACCAGTAGAGATGCTTCTGTTCTGTCTAGAAAGTCTTCATTCTCTTTGATGAGTTTCAAAGTTGCTATTCTTTCTTCCAGACCCCGCACCTTTTCTTCTAAAAGGGCCACTAGTCTACACTTCTGACAGGTGAAATTGGATTCTTCTTCTGGTCGATCTGTGAACATGTAGCACATGCTGCAGCTCACCATGTAGGTTGTCACATCTGCCATGTTGCTCCTAGATCCTGCTGACTTGCTGTGTGTTTTCCTTCTTGTGTAATCTACTCAGCCAAGCTCTCTTGCAATAATGTCCTACAGGCAAAAATGCTTTCGAAGCAGCTGGTCCCGGCTGTACCCAACGATCTTCTAGCTTAGGGAGACTTCGCTTCTCCCCGAAGGCACCTGGAATATGCAAATTAGCCTCCTGAAGCTTGAATCCCTGGTTTGGTGATGCTTTCGAAGCAGCTGGTCCCGGCTGTACCCAACGATCTTCTAGCTTAGGGAGACTTCGCTTCTCCCAGAAGGCACCTGGAATATGCAAATTAGCCTCCTGAAGCTTGAATCCCTGGTTTGGTGATGCTTTCGAAGCAGCTGGTCCCAACGATCTTCTAGCTTAGGGAGACTTCGCTTCTCCCAGAAGGCACCTGGAATATGCAAATTAGCCTCCTGAAGCTTGAATCCCTGGTTTGGTGATGCTTTCGAAGCAGCTGGTCCCGGCTGTACCCAACGATCTTCTAGCTTAGGGAGACTTCGCTTCTCCCAGAAGGCACCTGGAATATGCAAATTAGCCTCCTGAAGCTTGAATCCCTGGTTTGGTGATGCTTTCGAAGCAGCTGGTCCCGGCTGTACCCAACGATCTTCTAGCTTAGGGAGACTTCGCTTCTCCCAGAAGGCACCTGGAATATGCAAATTAGCCTCCTGAAGCTTGAATCCCTGGTTGAGCTAATAAGCTTGAGCCTAGATCAACAATTTCTTTTGATGAATTGGACCAGCTCACCCTGGAGATGAAACATCTACGCTCCAAAATGGCAGATCTTGAAGACAGGAGCCGACGGAACAACCTAAAAATAAGGGGCATTTCAGAGGACGTGACTCAGGAACAGCTGTCGAATCACCTCAAGGTTATCTTTAAATCGGCCTTGCCTGACCTTTCAGATCTGGATCTGACGATTGATAGAGCCCACCGGTTGCCTAAACCTCCTAAGGTTTCTGCAGACTTGCCAAGAGATACTATCCTCAAACTTCACTTTTTCAGAACCAAAGAGATGATACTTGGCTACCTAAAGGACAAGAAAACCTTTCCAGAGCCATACAAGGAACTAAAGGTTTTCCCCGACTTTTCAAAAGAAACCTTGGAAGGCCGAAGGGAATTCAGGCCCGTGACTACAGCTCTTCGCGATAAAGGAATCCGTTACAAATGGGGCTTTCCATTGAAACTGTTAATTTCATACCGGGGAAAAACCATACCAATCTTCACCATTGAAGACGGACTGAACTTCGTTAGATCGCTGAATGGAGACTAACCAGACAATGGTTGAAAGGAAGCATCTTCTCAGCCATCCCCTAGTGGCAGGGGCCTCCGTCTCAATCATTATTTGAGATTTTTGTCTTATTCCCACCCTCTTTTAACAACCCCATTTTTCTTTTTCAGGTAGTTCTGCGGACCTACTTGGGCAGACTTTGTGGATGGTATACATATTACTGTCGGTTTTCTGTGTTTAGTGCAATTTTATTTTTCAGGTTTTAACTAAGGATTCGCCGAGACTGCGGATCGTAAGAAGAAGGTTTTACTATGGTACATAAGTTATTATATTTTGCTTTTCAGTGTAATTTTCTTTTTCAAATTACAGAAATCCTAAGGTTTAAAGTGTTACTCTCTATTACAGCGAATCGGTTAAAATGACCTTTAAGATTCCTTCTTACAACATCAGAGGGCTGAACAGCCCCCAAAAGAGGCATACTATATGGAGAGAGTTACTCAAATCTCAGGCAGACATCGCCTGTATTCAGGAGACAGTTTTTGGCAGGAAACCACCCCTACTTCAAACATCGCAGCTTTCCTCACATTTTTGAAGCTTGCAGTTCCAGCAAAAGAGCTGGAGTGATTACCCTGGTCAAAAATACCGTTCCCTTTGAGGTCCAGTTTGCTGATGCCAAAGGCAGATACCATATTTTGATCGGTGTCATCAATGGTCAAACATGTACCCTGTTGAATGTGTATGTACCAAATAGAAATCAGGTTAGATTCCTGACAAAATTGTTGAAGAGGGTTACTGAGGTAAAAAAAGGGACTTTCACACTTTTGGGAGACTTTCATATCACACCAGACAGGACTCTAGACTCTTCCTCGGACTCTAGACCAGCCTCTGATAACCTGAATTGGTGGCTGGATAGAAACAAACTTTAAGATGTCTGAATTCCTCATCTAAGGAATTCACTCATTTTTCTACAGTCCACCAATCGGCTTCTAGGATAGACTTGATCCTGACATATATTTTCTCTCTTGAGAAGTTCAAAAAGGTATACATTGGAGATAGGACGATATCCGATCATTCCCCAGTCATTGCTGAGATTCTTTTTGGTCCGTTACTAAAAAACGTAAGGATGTGGAAATGCAACTCCATTATTACCCATGACCTCATTCATAGGGCTACGATTCAAAAAGCTACTGACAACTATTTTATCGAAAATATCCCAGAATCCACCAATCCATCCGTTAACTGGTGTGCCCACAAGGCAGATATCAGGGGCATCATATTGAGTATTTCTTCCAAAATCAAAAAATAAAATAGGGAGAAAATACACAAATTGCAAAAGTCTATATGTGAGTTGGAAAAGACTCTACTAGGCCTTCCCTCTCCCTCCCTTGAGAAACAGTCTGACTTAACATGTTTAAGGCAAGAACTAAGATCCTTGCTTTACTCACCATGTGAAGCAGCTCTTAAATCCTCAAAATACAAGTTCTATTCATCATTAAATAAGCCTACCCGATATATGGCAAACAGGATCAAAAATCTAAGAACCCAAAACAAAATAAATAGAATCTCCTCTATGGAAGGCAATGCCACGTTATCCCACCCTCAGGACATAGCCAATGAATTCTCCGAATATTATACTAAATTATACAACCTAAACTTAGACCCATCTTCACCTCCCCCAAACGAACTCGACATCAAGACATATCTCGCAAACATTGAGCTGCCATCCATAACTAATGATGATCTGGACTCTGTCTGCGCCTTTTACCACCCAAGAAGTTGAAGATACTATCAATCAACTCGACCTTCATAAGTCACCTGGGCCGCATGGCTACAATAATGCCTATTATAAAGCCTTTGGCAAAAGTTTATCTCCGCATCTTGTGAAGCTTTTCAACTATGCTTCAACGACAGGATCCTTCCCGCCAGAGATGTTGGAGGCCTCTATCACACTAATTCTAAAACAATCAGGTGATCCCATGTCTCCAAGTAGCTACAGACCGATATCCCTTCTAAACACAAATATAAAAATATTTTAAAAAATCCTGACCAATAGGCTGAGCTACATTTTACCCAACTTAATAGTCAATGACCAAATGGGATTCGTTAAGGGCAGACAACCAGCTGATGCTACAAGGAGAATACTGGACTCCATCAAACTCACCAATTCAACCAGGACCCCAACAGTTTTTATATCACTAGATGCTGAGAAGGCATTCAATCGTATTGATTGGTGCTTTCTCAGCCAGGCTTTAATCAAATTTGGATTTAATAGTAACCTTCATGACATTATACAAAGGCACTACAGCTAGAATTACCTGTAATAATCATGTCTCGGATGCATTTGTCATTAATAACGGTACGAGACAGGGATGTCCCCTTTCACCACCACTTTTTAACTTCGCATTGGAACCTTTAGTGGAACACATAAGACAAAACCCCAAAATAACTGGTCTGCGCACTAATAGTCGCCAGCATAAGCTTAGCTTATTCGCAGATGACATAATTCTGACCCTCACGAACCCTGTAGCATCGACTGTGGAAACCCTCAACGCGTTAGAGAAATTTGCAGCCCTTTTAAACTTTAAAATTAATAATTCAAAATCTAACATCTTGCCCATTCATGTTAACCCAGAAGAAATTTGTTGTCTAAAAGCTTCTACTTCATTTAATTGGTGTAAAGAGGAATTACCATACCTAGGCGTTATAATCAACAAAAACTTGGACAAGACCGCCATATCAAACATGAAATAAACTGACAGACTTGATTCTTAGAGACAGTATCACTTTCAGAGATAGAGACTTGACCTCGTGGGGGAGAAACTTGGCGGTAAAACTATTTACACTTCCCAGAATCTTATACATTTTTTGGTGTATCCCACTTCCCATCTCCACGGCTTACCTGACAGCTATTCAATCTCAACTGAATAATGTTGTGTGGAATAATAAAAAACCCAGAACAGACCCTAGATCATTGTTCAAAACGAAAACCCATGGTGCAATAAGTCTTCCAAATATCTATGACCACTATTTTACGCTATTACTCAAACAGAGTGTATCTTGGTTTTCAGACCAGAATGCTCCCGCATGGTACAACATGGAGATGGAAATTAATAAAGGTAAACACCCTAAATCCCTGGTTCTTAAGGCTATATCTAGTTTGACATCAAGCACTTCAACACACCCAATATTCCAAGCAATCTCCTTGGCTTGGTCCAGGATCTTCAGAATAGATGGTCGTAGTCAGAAATTGTCCACGCTACATAAACTGCCTCTAACCTTTGTCTACTTATTCTTGGACCTAACTAAAATTCACACACTGGGCGATATCTCAGATGGACCCAATCACCTGAATTTCAGCACTCTATAAAATAAATTCAACGTACCATCATCTTACTTCCATGATTACATGTCATTGAGGGAACATGTTAAAGGGACTCTGTCACCTCAATTTGGAGGGAACAATCTTCAGCCATGGAGGCGGGGTTTTCAGGTGTTTGATTCACCCTTTCCTTACTGCATGCTGGCTGCAATATTGGATTGAAGTTCATTCTCTGTCCTCCGTAGTACATGCCTGCACAAGGAAATCTTGCCTTGGGCTGGCGTGTACTATGGAGGACAGAGAATGAACTTCAATCCAATATTGCAGCAAGCATGCAGCCAGGGGGTAAGGAAAGGGTGAATCAAACACCCGAAAACCCCGCCTCCATGGCTGAAAATTGTTCCCTCCAAATTCAGGTGACAGAGTCCCTCTAAGTTGTTTCTAGGTAACAAGCTGAGATTCTCAGAGGCATCTTTAAAATATTGGTCAATCCGAATCACCAAATTTTCTGGAGCCATAAGTTTGTCTATGATAGTTTTAACAAAGACATGTCTTTTGTCAAAAGCGCTTTCATGCTAGCTTGGGAGAAATCCCTCAACCATACTGCTTCTATAGACGACTGGGAAGAGGCGTTCTCGATGTCTAACCATTCCACAATATCTATGTATCTTCTGGAGTCGCATTTCAAGGTGTGCTCCAGATGGTACTGCACACCATCTAGGCTGGCACACATAGATACTTCTAACTCTCCACTTTGTTGGAAAGAATGTGGCCACAAGGGAGATTTAATACACATTTTCTGGAATTGTCCTACTGCTGTTGCTTTTTGGTCAGAAATCTCTTCAATAATCACTAAACTTTCGGGTTCCGCATTTACCCTCACACCCCAATTAGCTTTACTTTCTTTAGATAATAAACTCCTAGATGGTTCTCTGCAACATATTGTCTTACACATATGTATGGTCACCAAGAATTCCATCGCCTACTATTGGAAAAGCCGTACTCTACCCAGTTCTGGCACCATTATCAAGTTCATTACACAACACAGAGCACTTGAGCTTAAGTTCGCTCTGTCCAATAATGGATTTAATACGTTCTATCGGAAATGGTACAAATGGGACCAACTTTTCTCTCCTTCACTTACATAATTAGCCGATAGGTTTGAGTTTGGCTACCCTTTGATTACCTATTCTCTTGCCTCTATAACCTTCTATAACCGGTTCACTTTTTATCAAGGTCATAAATATGTCTTATTATTGCACTTTTTGTTTCTGATTTGTACACTATAGTTGTTGACCATAATGTTGTTTTTCAAGGGCTGTGCCCCTTGATTTATTCAGGCTAAATTGTTGTCAATATGTAATTCTATGTAATTGCTATGTTTTATTTTATGTTTGCTTCCCTCACCTTCCCAGTTTCCCCTTTGCCCATTCCATATTTCCTTCCCCTCCCCTCCATTATTACCCGTCCTCCCTCCCTCTTTACCCTTGTCAAAAAACAAATAAAAATATTGGAAAAGAAATAAAGGCTATTCCATGCAAAAAATTGCCAAGAAACTGAAGATTTCTTACAACGGTGTGTACTACTCCCTTCAGAGGAAAGCACAAACAGGCTCTAACCAGAGTAGAAAGCGAAGCGGGAGGCCCCGCTGCACAACTGAGCAAAAAGACAAATACATTAGTCTGCAGTTTGAGAAATCGACGCCTCACAGGTCTCTCAACTGGCAGCATCATTAAATAGTACACGCAAAACGCCAGTGTCAACGTCTACAGTGAAGAGTTGACTCCGGGATGCTGGTCTTCAGGGCAGAATGGCAAAGAAAAAGCCGTATCTGAGATTGGCCAATAAAAGGAAAAGATTAATATGAGAAAGATAAAACAGACATTGGACAAAGGTAGGTTTGGTCATTAAACCTGGAGTGGGTGATAAATACAGAAGTATTGATGTGTTTCCATTATGCTTTTACTCCGATTTTTCCACTCCTGGTTTTGGCTTACAAATACTGAGGTAAAATACTGATCAAATACTGAAAGTGTGCACATGGCCTTACAGCAAGAAACTGCATCTAACAGCCACAGGTGAAGTGCCTGACGCCATCTGTCAAGCATGGTGGAGGTAATGTGATGGTCTGGGGTTGCTTTGATGCTGGTAAAGTGGGAGATTTGTACAAGGTGAAAGGGATTTTGAATAAGGAAGGCTATCACTCCATTTTGCAACGCCATGCTATACCCTGGACAGCGTTTTCCTGGAGCCAATTTCATCCTACGACAGGACAATGACCCAAAGCAAACCTCAAAATTATGCAAGAACTATTTAGGGAAGAAGCAGGGAGCTGGTATTCTATTTGTAATGGAGTGGCCAGCACAGTCACCAGGTCTCAACCCTATTCAGCTGTTGTGGGAGCAGCTTGACCATGTGGTACACAAAAAGTGCCCATCAAGCCAAACCAACTTGTGGGAGGGGCTTCTAGAAGCATGGGGTGAAATTTCTCCAGATTACCTCAGCAAATTAACTGCTACAATGCCAAAGGTCTGCAATGCTGTAATTGCTACAAAGGGAGCATTCTTTTATGAACGCAAAGTTTGAAGGAGAAAATTAGTATTTCAAATAAAAAAATTTTTTCAAACCTTGTCAATGTCTGGACTAGCTTTTTCAATTCATTTGCCAACTCATTTGATTAATAAAAGTATGAGTATTCGTGGAAAACACAAAATTGTCTGGGTGACTCTAAACTTTTAAACGGTAGTGTACCTGACTAAACGTGTTTTTTTTCTCCTTCCCCCTTAAATATTTTTCTTTAGCTCACAGAATGAAGCATATCCCATAAGCCCAACACCTGGGCTTGCATGTGAGACCCCCTGTGGTGACTGCTCCCTGGGTCCACAATAACCATCCACACAGTGGGCCTAGGCTTGGAGTACAATGGATTGAGACCTTGAGAAACAGATCAGATTGATAGGATGATTGCTTTACATTTACCTATAGCAATCTCCTGTCTTGCCTTATGTATACCTAAAGGTACCGTCACACTAAAACGACGCTGCAGCGATACGACAACTATGTCGATTGCTGCAGCGTCGCTGTTTGGTCGCTGGAGAGCTGTCACACAGACAGCTCTCCAGTGACCAACGATCCCGAAGTCCCCGGTAACCAGGGTAAACATCGGGTTACTAAGCGCAGGGCCGCGCTTAGTAACCCGATGTTTACCCTGGTTACCAGCGTAAACGTAAAAAAAAACCAAACACTACATACTTACATTCCTGTCGCGTCCCTCGGCGCTGTGCTTCTCTGCACTGACAGTGAGCGCCGGACAGCCGGAAAGCAGAGCGGTGACGTCACCGCTGTACTTTACGGCTGGCCGGCGTTCACCAGTCAGTGCGGGAAGCTGAAGGCGAGAGACGTGACCAGACACCGGGAATGTAAGTATGTAGTGTTTTTTTTTTTTTTTACATTTACACTGGTAACCAGGGTAAATATCGGGTTACTAAGCGCGGCCCTGCGCTTAGTAACCCGATGTTTACCCTGGTTACCAGTGAAGACATCGCTGAATCGACATCACACACGCCGATTCAGCGATGTCATCGGGAGACCAAGCGACGAAATAAAGTTTGAAACGATCTGCTACGACGTACGATTCTCAGTGGGGTCCCTGATCGCTGTAGCGTGTCAGACACAGCGAGATCGCAAGGATATCGCTGGAACGTCACGAATCGTGCCGTCCTAGCGACCAAAGTGCCACTGTGTGACGGTACCCTAAGATCCAGCCTGAACACCTTCCTCTGCTTGCTGTCACTGAATGGATACGTTGATTCCTGAGGAGGAACTGACAAGAAAGCAAATCACTAATAAAATGCAGCAAACACATATTTAATAAAATACAACAATATCTAAGCAAACGGTGCTCCGTGCTTGAAAAGTTTACATCCTATAGAGCTGTGGACTTAGCTTTACGGGCATTGGTCCAATAGTCCTTTAGTCCGTGCCTATCGCCTCACACTGATGATCAACTGGAACACCATCCAATCCATTGTGAAATGGAAAGAACATGGTAGCATAACAAACCTGCCAAGAGAGGGCCGCCCACCAAAACTCTCAGCCTGGGCAAGGAGGGCATTAATCAGAAAGGCAGCACACAGACCAAAGGTAACCCTGTGGGAGCTGCAGATTTCCCAATCGAGACTGTTGTTTCTGTCTATACAACCACAATAAATCGTAGACTCCATAGTGGTGGCCTTTCCTTACACACAAAAATTGTAAGGCACATTTTGAGTTTGCCAAAAGACCTGAGGGAAACTCCCAAAACATATGGTGGAAGGTGCATTGGTCAGAAGAGACCAAACATGAACCTTTTGACCACCAAAGTAAACACTTTGTATGGCGTTAAAACAAAACAAAAAAAACAAACAAAAAGAAACACAGCTTATTACCCCAAGAAAACCATCCCCACAGTAAGACATGGTGGTGGTAACATCATGCTGTGTGATATTTTTTTGGCAGCAGGGACATGGAAAATGGTCTGATTCAAAGGGAAGATGGATAGTGCAAAATACAGGGATGTTCTTGAGCAAAACCTGTGTGTCTATCAGTGATTAGAGACTGGGAAGGAGGTTCACCTTTCAACAAGACAATGACACGAAGCATACTGCTAAATAAGCACTCGATTGGTTTAAGGGGAAACATGTAAATGTTTTGGAGTTTGCCTAGTCAAAGCCCAGACCTTAATCCAATTTAGAACCTGTGGTCAGACTTGAAGATTGCTGTTAACTAGAGGAAATATCAAACTTGAAGGAGCTGGATCAGTTTTGCCTTGAGGAATGGGCAAAAATCCCAGTGCAAAGCTCAAAGAGACTTATCCAAAGCAACTTGCTGCTGTTATTTCTGCAAAAGGAAGATCTGCAATGTACTGACTTCAGGGGGTGAATAGTTATGCACACTGAAGTTTTCAGTTATTTTGCCTTATTTGTTTTTTCCTTCACAATAAAAAAACAAAAACAAATGATCACAGTTGTAGGCATGTTCTTTATGTGAACTGATACACACCCTTAAAAAAAAAAACCCGCAGGGAAATTCCAGGTTGTGAAGCAGCAAATTATGGAAAATGCCAAGGGGGTTAACACTTTTGCAAGCCGCTGTAACAACAGCCATGGCAGGTTGCTCTAGTGCTGGGAATGTGAGATGTACGGTAATTACCTCACCCGGCATTAATTAATGTGTCAATTTATTTTCCATTGATTGCATTGATCACTTTTAATAAAATATTCAGCAGTAAGTCATCGCCTCGTCTACGTTCATAGCAGTAACAAGACCGGGGAATTGCAGTTAAATGAATATTTAACTCTTCACTAGTTGCGTGGACTATTGATATGTTCCCACAGCTATTTCTCTCTTATTAACAAATTACCAGCTTTCCTGTACTCATTCAGGCCTGACTACGTAGTAATCTGCAGCCACTCCAAACCTCTCTGGCTGCTCATATTTTAGTCAACACATCAATTTTTCCGCTCACATCTCGCATTTGTATACATATTTTTTTTTGTCGTTTTCTTGGCTTAATTGTCTAAATCCCAATTTGTCCATAAATTAAAAATCCATCATACTTTTTGTGTTGTGAATGGCAGCTAAAAAATTAATGAGAAAATAGTCTTCAATTCACGTTTTCTGCTTTAGTTGGTTTAGGAGGAGGTGGGGAGCAAAAATCTTTGCATGCACATACATTAACTGTGCCAGAGTAACTCATAATATTATATGATATGGAACAATGATGATTCTCTGACCAATGTAGATGTAGAATGGTAATAGTCATTTCATCACTCCATCATTCCAAAGACATACTGATAGGGAATTTAGACTGTGAGCCCCAATGGGGACAGCAATGATAATGTGTGTAAAGCGCTGCGGAATATGTTAGCGCTATATAAAAATAAAGATTATTTATTTATCACGTATCAAGGTACTGCAGGTTGAATGCAATATTCACTGGGACAGATGTCGCTTCTGTTCACACTGCATCTAGTGTATGCCATAGACTTGTGTATCTGGTATATGCCATAGACTTGTGTACCTGGTGTACATCATAGACTAGTGCATCTGGTGTACTCCATAGACTTGTGTACCTGGTGTACATCATAGACTAGTGCATCTGGTGTACCCCATAGACTTGTGTACCTGGTGTACATCATAGACTTGTGTATCTGGTGTACCCCAAAGACTTGTGTACCTGGTGTACATCATAGACTTGTGTATCTGGTGTACCCCAAAGACTTGTGTACCTGGTGTACGCCGTAGACTAGTGCATCTGGTGTAGACCATAGACTTGTGCATCTGGTGTACGTCATAGACTTGTGCATCTGGTCTACTCCATAGACTTGTGTATCTGGTGTAAGCCATAGACTTGTGCGTCTGGTGTACTCCATAGACTTGTGCATCTGGTGTACGTCATAGACTTGTGCATCTGGTGTACTCCATAGACTTGTGCATCTGGTGTAGACCATAGACTTGTGCATCTGGTGTAAGCCATAGACTTGTGCATCTGGTGTATTCCGTAGACTTGTGTACCTGGTGTACGTCATAGACTTGTGCATCTGGTGTACTCCATAGACTTGTGCATCTGGTGTAAGCCATAGACTTGTGCATCTGGTGTATTCCGTAGACTTGTGTACCTGGTGTACGTCATAGACTTGTGCATCTGGTGTACTCCATAGACTTGTGTACCTGGTGTACATCATAGGCTTGTGTATCTGGTGTACCCCAAAGACTTGTGTACCTGGTGTACGCCGTAGACTAGTGCATCTGGTGTAGACCATAGACTTGGGCATCTGGTGTACATCATGGACTTGTGCATCTGGTGTACGTCATAGACTTGTGCATCTGGTGTACGTCATAGACTTGTGCATCTGGTGTACGTCATAGACTTGTGCATCTGGTGTACTCCATAGACTTGTGCATCTGGTGTAAGCCATAGACTTGTGCATCTGGTGTACGTCATAGACTTGTGTACCTGGTGTACGCCATAGACTTGTGCATCTGGTGTAGACCATAGACTTGTGCATCTGGTGTACTCCATAGACTTGTGTATCTGGTGTAAGCCATAGACTTGTGCATCTGGTGTACTCCGTAGACTTGTGTACCTGGTGTACGTCATAGACTTGTGCATCTGGTGTACTCCATAGACTTGTGTATCTGGTGTAAGCCATAGACTTGTGCATCTGGTGTAGTCCATAGACTTGTGTACCTGGTGTACGTCATAGACTTGTGCATCTGGTGTACTCCATAGACTTGTGTACCTGGTGTACATCATAGGCTTGTGTATCTGGTGTACCCCAAAGACTTGTGTACCTGGTGTACGCCGTAGACTAGTGCATCTGGTGTAGACCATAGACTTGGGCATCTGGTGTACATCATAGACTTGTGTACCTGGTGTACGCCATAGACTTGTGCATCTGGTGTACTCCATAGACTTGTGTATCTGGTGTAAGCCATAGACTTGTGCATCTGGTGTACTCCGTAGACTTGTGTACCTGGTGTACGTCATAGACTTGTGCATCTGGTGTACTCCATAGACTTGTGTATCTGGTGTAAGCCATAGACTTGTGCATCTGGTGTACTCCATAGACTTGTGTACCTGGTGTACGTCATAGACTTGTGCATCTGGTGTACTCCATAGACTTGTGTACCTGGTGTACATCATAGGCTTGTGTATCTGGTGTACCCCAAAGACTTGTGTACCTGGTGTACGCCGTAGACTAGTGCATCTGGTGTAGACCATAGACTTGGGCATCTGGTGTACATCATAGACTTCTGCATCTGGTGTACGTCATAGACTTGTGTATCTGGTGTACCCCAAAGACTTGTGTACCTGGTGTACGCCGTAGACTAGTGCATCTGGTGTAGACCATAGACTTGTGCATCTGGTGTACGTCATAGACTTGTGCATCTGGTGTACTCCATAGACTTGTGTACCTGGTGTACGCCATAGACTTGTGCATCTGGTGTACTCCATAGACTTGTGTACCTGCTGTACGCCATAGACTAGTGCATCTGGTGTACTCCATAGACTAGTGCATCTGGTGTACTCCATAGACTAGTGCATCTGGTGTACGCCATAGACTAGTGCATCTGGTGTACCCAATAGACTTGTGCATCTGGTGTACGCCATAGACTTGTGCATCTGGTGTCCTCCATAGACTTGTGTACCTGGTGTACGCCATAGACTTGTGCATCTGGTGTACTCCATAGACTTGTGTACCTGGTGTACGCCATAGACTTGTGTACCTGGTGTACGCCATAGACTTGTTCATCTGGTGTACTCCATAGACTTGTGTACCTGGTGTACGCCATAGACTAGTGCATCTGGTGTACTCCATAGACTAGTGCATCTGGTGTACGCCATAGACTAGTGCATCTGGTGTACTCCATAGACTTGTGAACCTGGTGTACACCATAGACTAGTGCATCTGGTGTACTCCATAGACTTGTGCATCTGGTGTACGCCATACACTTGTGTACCTGGTGTACGCCATAGACTTGTGCATCTGGTGTACTCCATAGACTTGTGTACCTGGTGTACGCCATAGACTTGTTCATCTGGTGTACTCCGTAGACTAGTGCATCTGGTGTACTCCATAGACTTGTGTACCTGGTGTACGCCATAGACTTGTTCATCTGGTGTACTCCATAGACTTGTGTACCTGGTGTACGCCATAGACTTGTTCATCTGGTGTACTCCGTAGACTAGTGCATCTGGTGTACGCCATAGACTAGTGCATCTGGTGTACGCCATAGACTTGTGAACCTGGTGTACACCATAGACTAGTGCATCTGGTGTACTCCATAGACTTGTGTACCTGGTGTACGCCATAGACTTGTGTACCTGGTGTACGCCATAGACTAGTGCATCTGGTGTACTCCATAGACTTGTGCATCTGGTGTACGCCATAGACTTGTGTACCTGGTGTACGCCATAGACTTGTGCATCTGGTGTACTCCATAGACTTGTGTACCTGGTGTACGCCATAGACTTGTGCATCTGGTGTACGCCATAGACTTGTGTACCTGGTGTACGCCATAGACTTGTGCATCTGGTGTACCCCATAGACTTGTGCACCTGGTGTACCCCATAGACTTGTGCATCTGGTGTACCCCATAGACTTGTGTACCTGGTGTACGCCATAGACTTGTGCATCTGGTGTACTCCATAGACTTGTGTACCTGGTGTACGCCATAGACTTGTGCATCTGGTGTACTCGATAGACTTGTGTACCTGGTGTACGCCATAGACTTGTGCATCTGGTGTACTCCATAGACTTGTGTACCTGGTGTACGCCATAGACTTGTGCATCTGGTGTACTCCATAGACTAGTGTACCTGGTGTACGCCATAGACTTGTTCATCTGGTGTACTCCATAGACTAGTGCATCTGGTGTATGCCATAGACTAGTGCATCTGGTGTACGCCATAGACTTGTGAACCTGGTGTACACCATAGACTAGGGCATCTGGTGTACTCCATAGACTTGTGCATCTGGTGTACGCCATAGACTTGTGTACCTGGTGTACGCCATAGACTAGTGCATCTGGTGTACTCCATAGACTTGTGCATCTGGTGTACGCCATAGACTTGTGCATCTGGTGTACTCCATAGACTTGTGTACCTGGTGTACGCCATAGACTTGTGCATCTGGTGTACTCCATAGACTTGTGTACCTGGTGTACGCCATAGACTTGTGCATCTGGTGTACCCCATAGACTTGTGCACCTGGTGTACCCCATAGACTTGTGCATCTGGTGTACCCCATAGACTTGTGTACCTGGTGTACGCCATAGACTTGTGCATCTGGTGTACTCCATAGACTTGTGTACCTGGTGTACGCCATAGACTTGTGCATCTGGTGTACTCCATAGACTTGTGCATCTGGTGTACGCCATAGACATGTGCATCTGGTGTACTCCATAGACTTGTGTACCTGGTGTACGCCATAGACTTGTGGATCTGGTGTACTCCATAGACTTGTGCACCTGGTGTACGCCATAGACTTGTGCATCTGGTGTACCCCATAGACTTGTGTACTTGGTGTACGCCATAGACTTGTGCAGCTGGTGTACGCCATAGACTTGTGCATCTGGTGTACCCCATAGACTTGTGTACCTGGTGTACGCCATAGACTTGTGCATCTGGTGTACTCCATAGACTTGTGTACCTGGTGTACGCCATAGACTTGTGCATCTGGTGTACTCCATAGACTTGTGTACCTGGTGTACGCCATAGACTAGTGCATCTGGTGTACTCCATAGACTAGTGCATCTGGTGTACGCCATAAACTAGTGCAGGGGTCCCCAAGTCCAGTCCTCAAGGCCCACCAACAGGTCATGTTTTCAGGATTTCCTTTGCATTGCACAGGTCATGTTTTCAGGATTTCCTTTGCATTGCACAGGTGATGCAATTACTACCTGGGCAAGACTAAGGAAATCCTGAAAACATGACATGTTGGTGGGCCTTGAGGACTGGAGTTGGGGACCCCTGGACTAGTGCATCTGGTGTACTCCATAGACTTGTGTACCTGGTGTACTCCATAGACTTGTGCATCTGGTGTACCCCATAGACTTGTGCATCTGGTGTACTCCATAGACTTGTGTACCTGGTGTACACCATAGACTTGTGCATCTGGTGTACTCCATAGACTTGTGTACCTGGTGTACGCCATAGACTTGTGCATCTGGTGTACCCCATAGACTTGTGCACCTGGTGTACACCATAGACTTGTGCATCTGGTGTACCCCATAGACTTGTGTACCTGGTGTACGCCATAGACTTGTGCATCTGGTGTACGCCATAGACTTGTGCATCTGGTGTACTCCATAGACTTGTGCACCTGGTGTACACCATAGACTTGTGCATCTGGTGTACCCCAAAGACTTGTGTACCTGGTGTACGCCATAGACTTGTGCATCTGGTGTACCCCAAAGACTTGTGTACCTGGTGTACGCCGTAGACTAGTGCATCTGGTGTAGACCATAGACTTGGGCATCTGGTGTACATCATAGACTTCTGCATCTGGTGTACGTCATAGACTTGTGTATCTGGTGTACCCCAAAGACTTGTGTACCTGGTGTACGCCGTAGACTAGTGCATCTGGTGTAGACCATAGACTTGTGCATCTGGTGTACGTCATAGACTTGTGCATCTGGTGTACTCCATAGACTTGTGTACCTGGTGTACGCCATAGACTTGTGCATCTGGTGTACTCCATAGACTTGTGTACCTGCTGTACGCCATAGACTAGTGCATCTGGTGTACTCCATAGACTAGTGCATCTGGTGTACTCCATAGACTAGTGCATCTGGTGTACGCCATAGACTAGTGCATCTGGTGTACCCAATAGACTTGTGCATCTGGTGTACGCCATAGACTTGTGCATCTGGTGTCCTCCATAGACTTGTGTACCTGGTGTACGCCATAGACTTGTGCATCTGGTGTACTCCATAGACTTGTGTACCTGGTGTACGCCATAGACTTGTGTACCTGGTGTACGCCATAGACTTGTTCATCTGGTGTACTCCATAGACTTGTGTACCTGGTGTACGCCATAGACTTGTTCATCTGGTGTACTCCGTAGACTAGTGCATCTGGTGTACGCCATAGACTAGTGCATCTGGTGTACGCCATAGACTTGTGAACCTGGTGTACACCATAGACTAGTGCATCTGGTGTACTCCATAGACTTGTGTACCTGGTGTACGCCATAGACTTGTGTACCTGGTGTACGCCATAGACTAGTGCATCTGGTGTACTCCATAGACTTGTGCATCTGGTGTACGCCATAGACTTGTGTACCTGGTGTACGCCATAGACTTGTGCATCTGGTGTACTCCATAGACTTGTGTACCTGGTGTACGCCATAGACTTGTGCATCTGGTGTACTCCATAGACTTGTGTACCTGGTGTACGCCATAGACTTGTGCATCTGGTGTACCCCATAGACTTGTGCACCTGGTGTACCCCATAGACTTGTGCATCTGGTGTACCCCATAGACTTGTGTACCTGGTGTACGCCATAGACTTGTGCATCTGGTGTACTCCATAGACTTGTGTACCTGGTGTACGCCATAGACTTGTGCATCTGGTGTACTCGATAGACTTGTGTACCTGGTGTACGCCATAGACTTGTGCATCTGGTGTACTCCATAGACTTGTGTACCTGGTGTACGCCATAGACTTGTGCATCTGGTGTACTCCATAGACTAGTGTACCTGGTGTACGCCATAGACTTGTTCATCTGGTGTACTCCATAGACTAGTGCATCTGGTGTATGCCATAGACTAGTGCATCTGGTGTACGCCATAGACTTGTGAACCTGGTGTACACCATAGACTAGGGCATCTGGTGTACTCCATAGACTTGTGCATCTGGTGTACGCCATAGACTTGTGTACCTGGTGTACGCCATAGACTAGTGCATCTGGTGTACTCCATAGACTTGTGCATCTGGTGTACGCCATAGACTTGTGCATCTGGTGTACTCCATAGACTTGTGTACCTGGTGTACGCCATAGACTTGTGCATCTGGTGTACTCCATAGACTTGTGTACCTGGTGTACGCCATAGACTTGTGCATCTGGTGTACCCCATAGACTTGTGCACCTGGTGTACCCCATAGACTTGTGCATCTGGTGTACCCCATAGACTTGTGTACCTGGTGTACGCCATAGACTTGTGCATCTGGTGTACTCCATAGACTTGTGTACCTGGTGTACGCCATAGACTTGTGCATCTGGTGTACTCCATAGACTTGTGCATCTGGTGTACGCCATAGACATGTGCATCTGGTGTACTCCATAGACTTGTGTACCTGGTGTACGCCATAGACTTGTGGATCTGGTGTACTCCATAGACTTGTGCACCTGGTGTACGCCATAGACTTGTGCATCTGGTGTACCCCATAGACTTGTGTACTTGGTGTACGCCATAGACTTGTACAGCTGGTGTACGCCATAGACTTGTGCATCTGGTGTACCCCATAGACTTGTGTACCTGGTGTACGCCATAGACTTGTGCATCTGGTGTACTCCATAGACTTGTGTACCTGGTGTACGCCATAGACTTGTGCATCTGGTGTACTCCATAGACTTGTGTACCTGGTGTACGCCATAGACTAGTGCATCTGGTGTACTCCATAGACTAGTGCATCTGGTGTACGCCATAAACTAGTGCAGGGGTCCCCAAGTCCAGTCCTCAAGGCCCACCAACAGGTCATGTTTTCAGGATTTCCTTTGCATTGCACAGGTCATGTTTTCAGGATTTCCTTTGCATTGCACAGGTGATGCAATTACTACCTGGGCAAGACTAAGGAAATCCTGAAAACATGACATGTTGGTGGGCCTTGAGGACTGGAGTTGGGGACCCCTGGACTAGTGCATCTGGTGTACTCCATAGACTTGTGTACCTGGTGTACTCCATAGACTTGTGCATCTGGTGTACCCCATAGACTTGTGCATCTGGTGTACTCCATAGACTTGTGTACCTGGTGTACACCATAGACTTGTGCATCTGGTGTACTCCATAGACTTGTCTACCTGGTGTACGCCATAGACTTGTGCATCTGGTGTACCCCATAGACTTGTGCACCTGGTGTACACCATAGACTTGTGCATCTGGTGTACCCCATAGACTTGTGTACCTGGTGTACGCCATAGACTTGTGCATCTGGTGTACTCCATAGACTTGTGTACCTGGTGTACGCCATAGACTTGTGCATCTGGTTTACACCATAGACTTGTGTACCTGGTGTACGCCATAGACTAGTGCATCTGGTGTACTCCATAGACTAGTGCATCTGGTGTACGCCATAGACTTGTGCATCTGGTGTACGCCATAGACTTGTGCATCTGGTGTACGCCATAGACATGTGCATCTGGTGTACTCCATAGACTTGTGTACCTGGTGTACGCCATAGACTTGTGCATCTGGTGTACCCCATAGACTTGTGTACCTGGTGTACGCCATAGACTTGTGCATCTGGTGTACTCCATAGACTTGTGTACCTGGTGTACGCCATAGACTTGTGCATCTGGTGTACTCCATAGACTTGTGTACCTGGTGTACGCCATAGACTAGTGCATCTGGTGTACTCCATAGACTAGTGCATCTGGTGTACGCCATAAACTAGTGCAGGGGTCCTCAAGGCCCACCAACAGGTCATGTTTTCAGGATTTCCTTTGCATTGCACAGGTGATGCAATTACTACCTGGGCAAGACTAAGGAAATCCTGAAAACATGACATGTTGGTGGGCCTTGAGGACTGGAGTTGGGGACCCCTGGACTAGTGCATCTGGTGTACTCCATAGACTTGTGTACCTGGTGTACTCCATAGACTTGTGCATCTGGTGTACCCCATAGACTTGTGCATCTGGTGTACCCCATAGACTTGTGCATCTGGTGTACTCCATAGACTTGTGCATCTGGTGTACGCCATAGACTTGTGCATCTGGTGTACTCCATAGACTTGTGTACCTGGTGTACGCCATAGACTAGTGCATCTGGTGTACGCCATAGACTTGTGTACCTGGTGTACTCCATAGACTTTTGCATCTGGTGTACCCCATAGACTTGTGTACCTGGTGTACGCCATAGACTTGTGCATCTGGTGTACGCCATAGACTTGTGCATCTGGTGTACTCCATAGACTTGTGTACCTGGTGTACTCCATAGACTTTTGCATCTGGTGTACCCCATAGACTTGTGTACCTGGTGTACGCCATAGACTAGTGCATCTGGTGTACCCCATAGACTTGTGTACCTGGTGTACGCCATAGACTAGTGCATCTGGTGTACTCCATAGACTTGTGCATCTGGTGTACTCCATAGACTTGTGCATCTGGTGGACTCCATAGACTTGTGCATCTGGTGTACTCCATAGACTTGTGTACCTGGTGTACGCCATAGACTTGTGCATCTGGTGTACTCCATAGACTTGTGTACCTGGTGTACGCCATAGACTAGTGCATCTGGTGTACTCCATAGACTAGTGCATCTGGTGTATGCCATAAACTAGTGCAGGGGTCCTCAAGGCCCACCAACAGGTCATGTTTTCAGGATTTCCTTTGCATTGCACAGGTGATGCAATTACTACCTGGGCAAGACTAAGGAAATCCTGAAAACATGACATGTTGGTGGGCCTTGAGGACTGGAGTTGGGGACCCCTGGACTAGTGCATCTGGTGTACTCCATAGACTTGTGTACCTGGTGTACTCCATAGACTTGTGCATCTGGTGTACCCCATAGACTTGTGCATCTGGTGTACCCCATAGACTTGTGCATCTGGTGTACTCCATAGACTTGTGCATCTGGTGTACGCCATAGACTTTTGCATCTGGTGTACCCCATAGACTTGTGTACCTGGTGTACGCCATAGACTAGTGCATCTGGTGTACCCCATAGACTTGTGCATCTGGTGTACTCCATAGACTTGTGCATCTGGTGTACGCCATAGACTTGTGCATCTGGTGTACCCCATAGACTTGTGTACCTGGTGTACGCCATAGACTAGTGCATCTGGTGTACCCCATAGACTTGTGTACCTGGTGTACGCCATAGACTAGTGCATCTGGTGTACTCCATAGACTTGTGCATCTGGTGTACTCCATAGACTTGTGCATCTGGTGTACTCCATAGACTTGTGCATCTGGTGTACGCCATAGACTTGTGCATCTGTTGTACCCCATAGACTTGTGTACCTGGTGTACGCCATAGACTAGTGCATCTGGTGTACCCCATAGACTTGTGTACCTGGTGTACGCCATAGACTAGTGCATCTGGTGTACGCCATAGACTTGTGTACCTGGTTACGCCATAGACTTGTGCATCTGGTGTACTCCATAGACTTGTGCATCTGGTGTACGCCATAGACTTGTGCATCTGTTGTACCCCATAGACTTGTGTACCTGGTGTACGCCATAGACTAGTGCATCTGGTGTACCCCATAGACTTGTGTACCTGGTGTACGCCATAGACTAGTGCATCTGGTGTACCCCATAGACTTGTGCATCTGGTGTACTCCATAGACTTGTGCATCTGGTGTACGCCATAGACTTGTGCATCTGGTGTACCCCATAGACTTGTGTACCTGGTGTACGCCATAGACTAGTGCATCTGGTGTACCCCATAGACTTGTGTACCTGGTGTACGCCATAGACTAGTGCATCTGGTGTACTCCATAGACTTGTGCATCTGGTGTACTCCATAGACTTGTGCATCTGGTGTACTCCATAGACTTGTGCATCTGGTGTACGCCATAGACTTGTGCATCTGTTGTACCCCATAGACTTGTGTACCTGGTGTACGCCATAGACTAGTGCATCTGGTGTACCCCATAGACTTGTGTACCTGGTGTACGCCATAGACTAGTGCATCTGGTGTACGCCATAGACTTGTGTACCTGGTTACGCCATAGACTTGTGCATCTGGTGTACTCCATAGACTTGTGCATCTGGTGTACGCCATAGACTTGTGCATCTGTTGTACCCCATAGACTTGTGTACCTGGTGTACGCCATAGACTAGTGCATCTGGTGTACCCCATAGACTTGTGTACCTGGTGTACGCCATAGACTAGTGCATCTGGTGTACGCCATAGACTTGTGTACCTGGTTACGCCATAGACTTGTGCATCTGGTGTACTCCATAGACTTGTGTACCTGGTGTACGCCATAGACTTGTGCATCTGGTGTACTCCATAGACTTGTGTACCTGGTGTACGCCATAGACTAGTGCATCTGGTGTACTCCATAGACTAGTGCATCTGGTGTACGCCATAGACTAGTGCATCTGGTGTACTCCATAGACTTGTGCATCTGGTGTACGCCATAGACATGTGCATCTGGTGTACTCCATAGACTAGTGCATCTGGTGTACGCCATAAACTAGTGCAGGGGTCCCCAACTCCAGTCCTCAAGGCCCACCAACAGGTCATGTTTTCAGGATTTCCTTGATGCAATTACTACCTGGGCAAGACTAAGGAAATCCTGAAAACATGACATGTTGGTGGGCCTTGAGGACTGGAGTTGGGGACTCTTGGACTAGTGCATCTGGTGTACTCCATAGACTTGTGTACCTGGTGTACTCCATAGACTTGTGCATCTGGTGTACCCCATAGACTTGTGCATCTGGTGTACCCCATAGACTTGTGCATCTGGTGTACCCCATAGACTTGTGCATCTGGTGTACTCCATAGACTTGTGCATCTGGTGTACGCCATAGACTTGTGCATCTGGTGTACTCCATAGATGTACTCCATAGACTTGTGCATCTGGTGTACGCCATAGACTTGTGTACCTGGTGTACGCCATAGACTAGTGCATCTGGTGTACGCCATAGACTTGTGCATCTGGTGTACTCCATAGACTTGTGTACCTGGTGTACGCCATAGACTTTTGCATCTGGTGTACCCCATAGACTTGTGTACCTGGTGTACGCCATAGACTTGTGCATCTGGTGTACCCCATAGACTTGTGTACCTGGTGTACGCCATAGACTAGTGCATCTGGTGTACCCCATAGACTTGTGTATTTGGTGTACGCCATAGACTAGTGCATCTGGTGTAGACCATAGACTTGTGCATCTGGTGTACCCCATAGACTTGTGTACCTGGTGTACGCCATAGACTAGTGCATCTGGTGTACGCCATAGACTAGTGCATCTGGTGTACTCCATAGACTAGTGCATCTGGTGTACTCCATAGACTTGTGCATCTGGTGTACTCCATAAACTTGTGTACTTGGTGTACGCCATAGACTAGTGCATCTGGTGTACCCCATAGACTTGTGTACCTGGTGTACGCCATAGACTTGTGTACCTGGTGTACGCCATAGACTTGTGCATCTGGTGTACTCCATAGACTTGTGTACCTGGTGTACGCCATAGACTTGTGCATCTGGTGTACGCCATAGACTTGTGCATCTGGTGTACACCATAGACTTGTGCATCTGGTGTACGCCATAGACTTGTGCATCTGGTGTACTCCATAGACTTGTGCATCTGGTGTACGCCATAGACTTGTGCATCTGGTGTACCCCATAGACTTGTGTACCTGGTGTACGCCATAGACTTGTGCATCTGGTGTACTCCATAGACTTGTGTACCTGGTGTACGCCATAGACTTGTGCATCTGGTGTACTCCATAGACTTGTGTACCTGGTGTACGCCATAGACTAGTGCATCTGGTGTACTCCATAGACTAGTGCATCTGGTGTACGCCATAGACTAGTGCATCTGGTGTACTCCATAGACTTGTGCATCTGGTGTACGCCATAGACATGTGCATCTGGTGTACTCCATAGACTAGTGCATCTGGTGTACGCCATAAACTAGTGCAGGGGTCCCCAACTCCAGTCCTCAAGGCCCACCAACAGGTCATGTTTTCAGGATTTCCTTGATGCAATTACTACCTGGGCAAGACTAAGGAAATCCTGAAAACATGACATGTTGGTGGGCCTTGAGGACTGGAGTTGGGGACTCTTGGACTAGTGCATCTGGTGTACTCCATAGACTTGTGTACCTGGTGTACTCCATAGACTTGTGCATCTGGTGTACCCCATAGACTTGTGCATCTGGTGTACCCCATAGACTTGTGCATCTGGTGTACCCCATAGACTTGTGCATCTGGTGTACTCCATAGACTTGTGCATCTGGTGTACGCCATAGACTTGTGCATCTGGTGTACTCCATAGATGTACTCCATAGACTTGTGCATCTGGTGTACGCCATAGACTTGTGTACCTGGTGTACGCCATAGACTAGTGCATCTGGTGTACGCCATAGACTTGTGCATCTGGTGTACTCCATAGACTTGTGTACCTGGTGTACGCCATAGACTTTTGCATCTGGTGTACCCCATAGACTTGTGTACCTGGTGTACGCCATAGACTTGTGCATCTGGTGTACCCCATAGACTTGTGTACCTGGTGTACGCCATAGACTAGTGCATCTGGTGTACGCCATAGACTAGTGCATCTGGTGTACTCCATAGACTAGTGCATCTGGTGTACTCCATAGACTTGTGCATCTGGTGTACTCCATAAACTTGTGTACTTGGTGTACGCCATAGACTAGTGCATCTGGTGTACCCCATAGACTTGTGTACCTGGTGTACGCCATAGACTAGTGCATCTGGTGTACCCCATAGACTTGTGTATTTGGTGTACGCCATAGACTAGTGCATCTGGTGTAGACCATAGACTTGTGCATCTGGTGTACCCCATAGACTTGTGTACCTGGTGTACGCCATAGACTAGTGCATCTGGTGTACGCCATAGACTAGTGCATCTGGTGTACTCCATAGACTAGTGCATCTGGTGTACTCCATAGACTTGTGCATCTGGTGTACTCCATAAACTTGTGTACTTGGTGTACGCCATAGACTAGTGCATCTGGTGTACCCCATAGACTTGTGTACCTGGTGTACGCCATAGACTTGTGTACCTGGTGTACGCCATAGACTTGTGCATCTGGTGTACTCCATAGACTTGTGTACCTGGTGTACGCCATAGACTTGTGCATCTGGTGTACGCCATAGACTTGTGCATCTGGTGTACACCATAGACTTGTGCATCTGGTGTACTCCATAGACTAGTGCATCTGGTGTACTCCATAGACTTGTGTACCTGGTGTACTCCATAGACTTGTGTACCTGATGTACCCCTATACACTTTATCAGCATGCACAAAAGACAACAAACCACACTAAAAATACAGCAAAACCTACTTTATGCAAGCAGCGTCTTTACTGCCAAGAGATCAGGTTTTGCCTGCAGAAAAAAACGCATAAAAAATGCAATGCGTGAACTTAGCCGAGATCCCGAGATGCAGGCTACTATAGTAATAGTCACAGTCACTTGGCTACCCTTGGTCTAAACAGTCCTGTATGATGCCAGTTGTGGTGGGCAGAATGTGCCACAACTATGGTCAGCCTCTCCGTACCAGTCCAAGACTAAGAAAAGCTGACAAGCATTCTGCTAAAGATAAATTGCACATTTCCAGTGGCTGTCACTATTGACGGCACAGGTGACAGATCACCCTTTACTGGACTTGCAATTTTTGCCTCTACTGCATAGATCAGTCCAATTCTCCAGTGTGTTTCCTTGGCTATGTCTTTTAGCATGTGGAATTGATATTACGCTGTGGCGAAGTGGTGGGTTTCTTGTTTGTTTGCTTTTTTTTTACTCCAGTTGTACATCTATTATATCTTATCTACAGTATTTCCTGACCAAATAGTAAAACCGTCCTTGGTGCCCTGATAAGGGACCACAAAAAATACAATAAATGGAAATAAAAATAAATCATCTAGGGAGATTTACTGGAGAAATTTAGATTTAGAAAAAAAAAAGCTTGCCATATGTGTAACTTTCTGATCTTTTCCTTCTTTTACCGAGGGGTACAAAGATGTATAGATAAGTCTTTGTTCACACTTCTGTTCTTTCTATTTGTTGCGTTTTAGGAACAAATGAAGTAAATGATCCGAAATGGAAGCCAAGGTATCTCTCTGATTATGTCGATGATTTGATTTCCTTTCTTTGGATTGGCGACTTAGCCAGCATGCAGGACAACTTCTTTCATTCTAAAAAAAAAAAATTAAAAAAAGCAAAACAGAAATTATACGGATATGGGACCCATTAATAATCAATTTCCATTTGTAGAACTGATGCAACAGATCACTTTTTCCTAAAATAACTCACAAATGGAATTTCTGAAAATGGAAATTATATACTGTATTTTTTGGATTATAAGACGCACTTTTTCCCCAAATTTTGGGGAAAAGTGGGGGGTGCATCTTGTAATCCGAATCTGTGCACTGTGCTGTAGAGGAGGGGAGCAGCTCTGGAGTAATGTCAGGGGGCTGTGGTGGGCTGGCTGCACAGACAGCAGGAGGTCCTGTGCTCCCGCTCATTAGCCTCATGTAATATTCACTGCACCTGCTGTCCATCACCTCGGTGCTGAAGCCGCACCAGTTGATTCACAGGGGAGCAGCGAATATTACATGTGCCTGCATCTCCCCCCTACCATTATGGATATGGCCCCCCATCACTCTTATATACCCCACCTGTGCTGCTGGCAGTCAAATGACAAAATAACAAACACTTAACTCACCTTCCGATGATGGCTCCGTGCTCACAGCTGCTCGGTTGTGCTTCCTGTGTCTTTGCTCAGTGTGCTGACATTCGACCATGTGATCAGCACAGTGATGATATCACTGTGTGCTCAGGTCACATGATCTGATGCCTGGGAAACAGGAAGCAACCGAGGAGCTGTGAGCATGGAGCCATCATCGGAAGGTGAGTTAAGTGTGTGTTTTTTTTATCATGTGCCTTCCAGCAGCAGGGGGGGGGGCATGAGTCTGCCAGCAGCACGGGGGGAGGGGGGGGGCATGCGTCTGCCAGCAGCACAGGGGGCATGTGTCCGCCAGCAGCACAGGGGGGCATGTGTCTGCCAGCAGCACAGGGGGGCATATAGTGACCCAGGGGAGGCATCTGGCTGCCAGCAGCACAGTGGGGCATATAGTGACCCAGGGGGGCATGTGTCTGCCAGCAGTACTGGGGGGCATATAGTGACCCGGGGAAGGCATCTGTCTGCCAGCAGCACAGTGGGAGATATAGTGACCCAGGGGGGCATGTGTCTGCCAGCAGTACTGGGGGGCATATAGTGACCCGGGGGGGGGGAGGGGGGGACATGTCTGCCAGCAGCACAGGGGACATATAGTGACCCAGGGGGGGCATGTGTCTGCCAGCAGCACAGGGGGCATATAGTGACCAGGGAGGCATGTGCCTGACAGCAGCACAATGGGGGCATGTGTCGGCACAAGGATGGGGGTTATATAGATACCAGGATGAGTGACATATGATTTGTAAGACGGACACTGGTATTATAAGACAAACCCCCATTTAACATAAAAAAATATTTTTTTCTCTTTTTCTTCACCAAATTTGGGGGTGCTTCTTATAATCCGGTGCATCTTATAAAGCGAAAAATACGGTAATGTCGTCTGGCTAAAACAATAAGGTAAGCCATAATTGTGAAATATTTAGCATTTTTACTCTTTTCTGCTCAAATTATGTATTTTGGCTTAGTGAGTGGAGTGGGGGGCCTCCTCACCAGATTACTGTACTTTATTCCAGGAATTGGTGTTAATTTTAGGGCAGATTTCCCCCAATTTCTAGCTGACATGGATGTGACTTTCTGGAGAGCACAACCGCCTCTATGGTGATCACATTGCATTGCCTAGTTGTCTGCCACTCTTTGACTAATGGCGGTACAGGGTATTGGAGCTGTGACCCATTCCTTTCGATGGGAGATCAGTGCAATATTGAGCAGAACAGGAAACAATAATTATCTTGATTTGTCCTAAACCACTGAGTTCTTCTGTTTTCAGAAAATAATTTTACATTATGTATAGGGCCAGATAAAGGCTCGGAATGTCTTTCTATTTGGCTTTCTTTAGAAAATGTTCTTTCCTTCTTCCAGCTATAGATTTTCGCAGTGTTGTTGGAGTACTTTCCTTGTACTCAACTCTCAACATGCTATTTATACCCGTTCATGGACCCAGGAATAAATTACCACAGGCTAGAGAAATTTTTATCTTCTGTATTTCCATTTTTTAAATCAAATTTTTTACACTCATATTTCTGCATGAATATAAATATTGTTGACATTGGTCCAGCAAAGAGAGATTAAAGTCTTTAAAAAAATGATAAAATCATAAAATACCTTAAGGCTTTTATGTCCATGCTGAGATATTAAAGTTTCAGATGTTTTCATCCTTGAAGATACATTGATTTGGGGCTGTCATTAGGACGGCTATTAAACAAACATGGACATGGGATGTGTTAATGCTTCTAAGGAAAGCTCTCACATAGCGAATACTTTGCAAATTTTCGAGGCAGAAAATATGCAGCACATTAGAGTACTAGCATTGAGTATGAGATAATATCAAACCTTATCCACGTGCCGTAGAAAGTGACCTGCTGCGCGATTTTCGATGGCAGTAGGAGAAATTTGCTGCAAATCCACAGGATTGATATATGAAAATTTATCAGAAGCATACTTTTCAGGAATTGATCCTTCTCTAAGGACTATTTTGGGATCTACTCCCGCGGTGCTTGGAGGAGTTCAAAGACCTCACAATTATTCTACTGGTAAATGCAGCACTTTGTGGTAATCTGTATTCTGTCAGTGTCCCTCACTGTTGATGTAAGGAAGGGTTTCGAGGATCGCAACCATGAAATTCTGTGCCTTCTTGATTAATATCTTTTTGTATTGCAAACATATGTATTTTATGCCAATTCCAAATATTAAGTGCAACTCCATAAACCCCTTTTTGCAGATACGTCGGGGTGTTCCCATCCCAACTTTACGACGCCTCCTCTTTGGAGCTCCCATAGAAATGTACACTGCCCCAAAAAATAAAGGGAACACTAAAATCCCACATCCTCGATATCACTGAATGAAATATTCCAGTTGTAAATCTTTATTTATTACATAGTGGAATGTACATACTCACATGAGGGCTGGCATTGTCCTGCACTAGGAGGAATTCAGGGCCAATCGCACCAGCATATGGTCTCACAAGAGGTATGAGGTATGAGGATCTCATCTCTGTACCTAATGGCAGTCAGGCTACCTCTGCCGAGCACATGGAGGGCTGTGCGGCCCTCCAAAGAAATTCCATCCGATACCATTACTGACCCACTGCCAAACCGGTCATGCTGAAGGCAGCAGATTGCTCTCCACGACGTCTCCAGTCTCTGTCCTGACTGTCACATGTGCTCAGTGTGAACCTTCGTCTGTGAAGAGCACAGGGCACCAGTGGCGAATTTGCCAATCCTGGTGTTCTGTGGCAAAACAAGTGTCCTGCACAGTGTTGGGCTGTGAGCACAACCCCCATCTGTGGACGTCGGGTACTCAGACCATCCTCCTGGAGTCGGTTTCTAACCGTTTGTGCAGACACATGCACATTTGTGGTCTGCTGGAGGTAATTTTGCAGGGCACTGGCAGTGCACCTCCTGTTCCTCCTTACACAAAGGCTGAGATAGTGGTCCTGTTGGTGGGTTGTTGCCCTCCTACGGCCCCCTCCTATGGCCCCCTCCATGTCTCCTGGTGTACTGGCCGTTCTCCTGGTAGCGCCACCAGCCTCTGGACACTACGCTGACGGACACAGTTAAAAGACACAGTATGCACCTAATATACCCACAAATCTTGCCTAAACATAAATATAGATCATAATATATCTCATGGGGTAAAGGTGCACTGTGAAAGTTTCAGTGGATAACCACTGAGAAAGGGGAACCAAACCACCTGCCCACCACAGGATAAAAAATCACCAGAGGGTACCACAGCACTGATATCATTAATATGCCTTTATTACATATACTTTGGCAATTCATACAACAATTAATATATATATATATTTTTAAAAATGAATACATATATGAATAAAAACAAACCGCAGGAATAATATTTGTATGGGGCCCAGAAATCTCAAAAAAATAAATTAAAAACCCACCAGGGATAACAAAGCCAAATACTCGCCGTGCTACACAATTAAATGGTTCTTTAGTAAATCCAAAATAAAATCAAATCAAATTATATGTGACCCATATAAGATCTACTATATATAGAAAAAGGTGAAACCAAAAAACTACTACACAGAATCTATTGTATTTTTTAAAAAATATAAAAAAGTGAAACTCCAATAAAAACCATATAATGTTTCAAAAACAACAAGAGTGCCGAAAAAATCAAATAAAAATTTATATAAGTGGGATTATAACAGCGTACCTCCTATAAAGTGTGCAAGTACAAAAAGTGTTAATAACACAATGAGGTAGATGGAATATGTGTTAGTTCATTGATTATAAAGTGTCAGAGTGCAAAGAGTAATGATGGCAGTGATGGCATAGCGAGGTAGATGGGGATTGTATATAAGCTCACTGCATATATATATATATATGCTAAATAGCCAAATTAAGCCGTGGGTACATAGGCATGCAATCTATTAACACATTATAAATGTATACCCACGTGCAGACAAATGACTAAATCGGCAAAGCAAAGCCGCAAGTGAGCTCCCTGTATAATAGCAGATTAATAGCTAGGCGAGCAAACCATAGCCGCACATAAATTTTCCATAGCTACCTGTGGGGTAAGACTGTGTCCCAGACCTGCATGCGCCCGACGCGCGTTTTGGATGTCTTTCCTTCGTCAGGGGGTAGTTAATAATGATCCCAGAGGGGTTTATATAGCACACTCACTAGACGCTGCGGTCCGGATTTACGCGGCGCATGCGCAGCTTGGAGGCCGGCAAGTTCCGGTCTCCACGTCACATGATCCGTCACCACGGGAACGGAGTACCCGGCGTGACTAACAAATCAAGGACGCAGAGCGCCAGGACCCGCAGGCACGAACCGCGCATGCGCACCACCGGGACCACAGCGTGAGTGAAGTAGTACTCAGCTGTGAGTCTAGTGGAGCGCAAAAGATACCGACATGAAATAGCTGGATGACAGCGGGGCTGAATGAAGTAGTACTCAGCTGTGAGTCTAGTGGAGCGCAAAAGATACCGACATGAAATAGCTGGATGGCAGCGGGGCTGAATGAGTATGAGGGAGGGGGGGGGGGGGGTAATTTAAGTGAATATACTATAGCTCTCCAATATATTGGATGAAATAAGCCAGTTGGAGACATCCACAAAGGCTAATTAGAAGAAAAGAAAAAAGAGGAAAAGGGGGAAAATAATGATACAAAAATAATAAACAAAGGGGGAACTTTGGCCTTGGTAAGGACATGTGTAAATATACGTATATAGGTATATCGTGCACTATGACACGTGCACATACAATAACACATGACTGAAATATCCCACACAATATAATAATAGACAATTATATGATAAATTGTAGTAAAAAATAGAAAATAAATAAAAATAAAATAAAAATAAAAAATAATACAAAATGAAAAAATAAATAAAAATAAGTAGAAAATAAATAAAAAATGAATAAATAATAATAGTCCTTTCTTCTTTCTTTCTCTTCAGCCGTCAAGCGATAAATGCTTCTGCGATGTGCAGCATCCCACCCACCGGCATCACAACAGATACACTCCACTAATAGCTCCAGTCCACAGATGGTAAGTATATAGAACTATAATTAAAATTACAATGGTTAATAAGGGATCATAGAATCATAAATACATAGTGGATTATTTAAAAAAAACATAAAATATTAAAAACAAAAAAGTATATAAAAATATAAAAAAATCCTAAAAGGTTACAGATTACAGATAAGAAATTGAGTTATAAAAAAGGTGCAAAACTGAGGTTTTCGTTCAATCCTTTTGGTGCAACAGTATCCAGAGTCCATATCCATTTTGTTTTTCTAGCTAGGGCCATACTTATTTCGCCACCTCTTTCGTTAGTTTGGATCATATCTATGCCAGTTACTTTTAACATGGAGGCGTCACACCCATGATATAACTTGAAATGTTTAGGGATCGTTTTCAAGGACGAAATATCCTCCACGTCTTTTGCAGCTATAATACCCAACACATGTTCTCTGGTCCTTACTTTAAGTTGTCTAGTTGTCATCCCTATATATACCAGGGAGCATGGACAGGTGGCATGATGGATAACGGCTTTTGAGGTGCAATTAATTGTCTGTTTGATTTTGTATGTAGTATTACCATTATAGTTACAAAAAGTATTGGTTCTTTTAATATTATTACAGGCCACACATTGGCCGCAAGGTTTGCACCCCGATGCTGTTTTTGTGTTGGTAAGGAACGATGGGATAGCTGTATTGTATGAGTAGTGGCTTCTGACCAATTGATCTTTCAGATTTTTTGATCTCCGATAGGTGATACTACATCTCTCACCAATATATTGCGACAAAATGGGATCGGCTTTTAATATGGCCCATGATTTATTTATATACGTCCTCATTAGTTCCGTTTGGCCATGATATTGTGTGATGTATCTCACCACCTTGTTAGATTTGTAAGGTTTTGTTCCATATAAAGCCTGATGTCGGGTTATGTGTTTGGCGCGGTTATACCCCTTTTTCACTGACCGCTTACTATACCCTCTTTCCAAGAATCTTTCTTTTAAGTCGTTTGATTGGTTTTCAAAGTCTACTTCATTTGAACAGATCCTCCGTAGACGTAGAAATTGGCCTATTGGAATTGAATTAATCATGTTGGGAGGATGCGACGAAGAGGCGTGTAATAGTGCGTTTACTGCTGTAGACTTACGAAAAATATTTGTATACAGGCAACCACTCTCATCTCTATGTATACCCACGTCCAGAAATTCCATGAATTCCGTATCACATTTGTATGTTAGACGGATGTTTAGCTCATTTTTATTCAAATGTTCCATAAAAATATGGAGTGAATCCATGGTGCCCTGCCAGACAAAAAATATGTCATCAATAAACCGCACCCAAATTGGGATGCGGTCCATTGACGACTCAAGCCCGGCGTGGAATAGGTCCCTCTCCCACAGCCCCAGGAACAGATTTGCATATGAGGGCGCAAAAGACGCGCCCATTGCTGTTCCCTGGAGCTGTAGGTAGAGGGACCCCTTGAAGAAAAAGAAATTTTTTGAGAGCGAAAATTCAAGCATCTGAACCATGAATTGTTTCATGGACGTGGGCATAGATGAGGAATTCAAAAAATATTCAGTGGCGCAAATGCCATCACTGTGGCGAATGTTGGTATACAGACTCTCTACGTCGCAGGATACAAGAAGTGTATTCTCACCGATATAGAGTCCATCGATCTTTTTTAAGAATTCGTTTGTATCCTTTATAAATGAGGGCAAGTTCTCGACCAAGGGTTGTAATTTTGAATCAATAAACTTATTGATTTTTTCAAGGTAATTGCCACATCCAGATATGATGGGTCTATCAGGTGGTGTTTTTTGATTTTTATGTACCTTGGGTAATGGGTAGAAGGTCGGTACAGTTGGTTCCGACACTTGAAGGGCTGTGAATAATTCTTTCGAGATCACTTCAGTTTCAAGGGCATCCTTCAAAATTATCGAAAGTTCGGTTCTGAATTTCCCCAAGGGATTAAATGTCATTTTCTTATAGTAAGTACTGTCCCTCAACTGGCGGAACACCTCAGTTTCATACATCTGTCTAGGCCAAATTACTATATTTCCCCCCTTGTCAGCCGGCTTAATTACCACATCACTTAATTGACTCAAATTTTTCAACGCTATTTTTTCTTTTTTATTTAAATTCTCGATACCTGGAAAACGGGGAATCTTGTCAAACTCCCTACTGACTGTTTTCACAAAAGTATCAATGACAGGACAGGCTGACAAGGGGGGAAATTTACGAGACTTCGGTCTGATGGAGGGTGGAATCTTACCTCCTAATGGATCATTATGTTCGCGGGCTAATTCGTCCAAAATCTCTAGTGTCTCCTGCTCCGCCTCTGTTGGGAACAATTTAAGCAATTCTTCATTATGGAGACACTAGAGATCCCAATTTGGGTGCGGTTTATTGATGACATATTTTTTGTCTGGCAGGGCACCATGGATTCACTCCATATTTTTATGGAACATTTGAATAAAAATGAGCTAAACATCCGTCTAACATACAAATGTGATACGGAATTCATGGAATTTCTGGACGTGGGTATACATAGAGATGAGAGTGGTTGCCTGTATACAAATATTTTTCGTAAGTCTACAGCAGTAAACGCACTATTACACGCCTCTTCGTCGCATCCTCCCAACATGATTAATTCAATTCCAATAGGCCAATTTCTACGTCTACGGAGGATCTGTTCAAATGAAGTAGACTTTGAAAACCAATCAAACGACTTAAAAGAAAGATTCTTGGAAAGAGGGTATAGTAAGCGGTCAGTGAAAAAGGGGTATAACCGCGCCAAACACATAACCCGACATCAGGCTTTATATGGAACAAAACCTTACAAATCTAACAAGGTGGTGAGATACATCACACAATATCATGGCCAAACGGAACTAATGAGGACGTATATAAATAAATCATGGGCCATATTAAAAGCCGATCCCATTTTGTCGCAATATATTGGTGAGAGATGTAGTATCACCTATCGGAGATCAAAAAATCTGAAAGATCAATTGGTCAGAAGCCACTACTCATACAATACAGCTATCCCATCGTTCCTTACCAACACAAAAAGAACCAATACTTTTTGTAACTATAATGGTAATACTACATACAAAATCAAACAGACAATTAATTGCACCTCAAAAGCCGTTATCTATCATGCCACCTGTCCATGCTCCCTGGTATATATAGGGATGACAACTAGACAACTTAAAGTAAGGACCAGAGAACACGTGTTGGGTATTATAGCTGCAAAAGACGTGGAGGATATTTCGTCCTTGAAAACGATCCCTAAACATTTCAAGTTATATCATGGGTGTGACGCCTCCATGTTAAAAGTAACTGGCATAGATATGATCCAAACTAACGAAAGAGGTGGCGAAATAAGTATGGCCCTAGCTAGAAAAGAAACAAAATGGATATGGACTCTGGATACTGTTGCACCAAAAGGATTGAACGAAAACCTCAGTTTTGCACCTTTTTTATAACACCTTTTTTATAACTCAATTTCTTATCTGTAATCTGTAACCTTTTAGGATTTTTTTATATTTTTATATACTTTTTTGTTTTTAATATTTTATGTTTTTTTAAATAATCCACTATGTATTTATGATTCTATGATCCCTTATTAACCATTGTAATTTTAATTATAGTTCTATATACTTACCATCTGTGGACTGGAGCTATTAGTGGAGTGTATCTGTTGTGATGCCGGTGGGTGGGATGCTGCACATCGCAGAAGCATTTATCGCTTGACGGCTGAAGAGAAAGAAAGAAGAAAGGACTATTATTATTTATTCATTTTTTATTTATTATTTTCTACTTATTTTTATTTATTTATTTTTTCATTTTGTATTATTTTTTTATTTTTATTTTTTATTTATTTTCTATTTTTTACTACAATTTATCATACAATTGTCTATTATTATATTCTGTGTGGGATATTTCAGTCATGTGTTATTGTATGTGCACGTGTCATAGTGCACGATATACCTATATACTGTAGGGATTTCACTCACTCAGCTGCGACGGCTGACACTCAGGAGACGTGTTCCTTTAAAGTTCACTGGGTTTATTGCTTCATAAACCATGTGGCAAAACAACAGAAAGCAAAATAGCCTTTGGTTCAGGCAAAGGAAAACAAGTGTCCAGTTCATCCGGCTCAGTCCTGAAGCCGTAACACACTCAGGAGGGTTTCACCTCCACACATATCTGCTGTGTAAAGGATTAGCCAGTCTTATATAGGACTAACCACACCCAGTAATCTATCACATGATTAGCCATGTGGTCTGACATCACCACAGGTCCTGAAACACAAACATATGGTTATATAAAACAACGCAATATTCCGGGCTACATTACAGCAACAAGGCACTTATGTGGCACATACCTCCCATCGACTACACACCCTTTAGCCATGCTACATACCTCCCCCCTCTGCCTAAAGCCGTGGGGCTTGGCACTTTCTCCCACTAAACAAGGGATTCTTGATAGGGCATCCGCATTACCGTGCAGCTTTCCGGCCCGATGTTCCACATGGAAACTGAAGTCCTGCAGGGATAAGAACCAACGGGTGACCCTAGCATTTCTACCCTTCGTTTCCCTCATCCACCTAAGTGGGGCATGGTCGGATATCAGTCTAAATTTACGTCCCAGCAGATAGTACCGTAATGTGTCCACTGCCCATTTTATGGCCAAGCACTCCTTCTCAACGACTGAGTAGTTCTTTTCAGATGAGGACAGCTTCCTACTCAGATAGAGAACAGGATGCTCCTCCCCATGTAGTTCTTGGGAAAGGACTGCTCCCACCCCAACATCTGAGGCATCTGTCTGAAGAATAAACTCTTTCTTGAAGTTTGGGGCCATCAGAACGGGTTGCTTACACAAAGCGTTTTTCATTTCTTGGAAGGCTGACTCTGTTTCTTCGGACCACTTAACCATTACTGGTTTTGTCCCTTTTAGCAGGTCAGTCAGAGGCGCAGCCATCGTGGCGAAGTTTGGGATGAACCTCCTGTAATATCCCACGATTCCCAGGAAGGCTTTAACTTGCTTCTTGGAAACTGGTTTTGGCCACGTTTGAATTGCCTCCACTTTACTGATTTGGGGTTTTATTTCTCCGTGACCCACTATGTATCCAAGGTACTTAGCTTCTTCTTTACCCAAGGCACACTTCTTTGGGTTTATAGTAAATCCGGCCTCTCTTATAGCATCCAACACCGCTTGGACTTTCTCCAGATGACTCTCCCAGTCCGGGCTAAAGATGACGATATCATCTAGGTACGCAGCAGCGTAGGCCTTATGGGGTGCAAGAACTCTATCCATAGCCCTCTGGAAGGTCGCCGGAGCTCCCTGTAGGCCAAACGGCATCCGGGCATACTGGAAGCATCCATCAGGTGTCGAAAAGGCTGTCTTCTCCTTGGCTTCCTGCGCCATGGGGATCTGCCAATACCCCTTTGTCAGATCCAAGGTGGATATATATCTGGCGTGCCCAAGCCTTTCGATGAGCTCATCAATACGGGGCATGGGATAAGCGTCGAACTTGGAGACCTCATTCAACTTCCGATAGTCGTTGCAAAACCTCCACTCTCCATCAGGTTTTGGGACCAGGACAATTGGGCTTGACCAACCGCTCTTGGATTCCTCAATGACTCCAAGCCTCAACATACGCTCCACTTCCTTGGAGATAACTTCTCGACGAGCCTCAGGAATACGATAAGGTTTCACATTCACCCGCACATGGGGCTCTGTTAGGACCTCGTGCTCTATGACCTTCGTGTATCCTGGCAATTCTGAAAACAGGTCCCTGTTTTTCTGGAGTAACTCCCGGCACTGCTGTTTCTGGGTTTTCGATAGCGTCTCTGCTATAGTAACCGCTCCAACCTCACCTTCTGGGTTGCTTAACAATGACGGAGTAACTGTCGGCTCTCTATCTTGCCACGGCTTGATGAGGTTGACATGGTAAACTTGGAATGGTTTCCGTCTTCCTGGTTGGTGAATTTTATAATTTACCTCACCAAGTTTCTCGACAACCTCATATGGCCCTTGCCATTTGGCCAAGAACTTGCTTTCCACCGTTGGAACTAACACCAGAACTCGGTCTCCCGAATTGAACTGCCTCACTCTTGCAGACCGGTTGTAGACCCTGGCTTGAGCTTCTTGTGCTTGGAGAAGGTGTTCTTTCACGATAGGCATCACCTTTGCAATCCTCTGCTGCATCAGGGCCACATGCTCAATGACGCTTCTGTGGGGCGTGACTTCGGCTTCCCAGGTTTCCTTGGCTATATCCAGGAGTCCTCGTGGATGTCGGCCATATAGAAGCTCAAACGGTGAGAACCCTGTGGAGGCCTGTGGAACTTCACGAATGGAAAACATCAGATAGGGTAAGAGACAATCCCAGTCTCTACCGTCTTTCTCTATAGCTTTTCTCAGCATGCTCTTTAGAGTCTTGTTAAACCTCTCAACAAGACCATCTGACTGGGGATGGTACACCGAGGTCCTCAACTGGGAGATCTTCAGGGCTTTGCATAACTCCCTCATCACCTTGCTCATGAAAGGTGTACCCTGGTCAGTCAGGATCTCCTTTGGCAGACCTGTCCGGGAAAAGACATGGACCAACTCGCGGGCTATGCTCTTTGAGGAAGAATTCCTCAAGGGAATTGCCTCAGGATAGCGTGTGGCATAGTCCAGGATGACTAATATATACTGATGGCCCCGAGCTGATTTAACTAAGGGACCGACCAAGTCCATGGCAATTCTCTCGAACGGTACCTCAATAATGGGCAGTGGCACAAGGGGGTTCCGGAAATGAGGAGTAGGAGCAGTTAGCTGACATGTAGGGCAGGACCTGCAATAGTTCACTATTTCCCGGTGACACCCAGGCCAATAGAACCTCTGCACAACCCGTTCCTGCGTTTTTTCCACCCCTAGGTGTCCACCCAAGATGTGTGAATGGGCCATGTCCAACACTTTCCGTCTATACGGACCCGGCACTATCAACTGCTCTACCAACTCCTCCCTTATTTTCGTGACCCGGTACAACAATTCCCCCCTCAACAGAAAATGGGGAAATCTTTTGTCTGCCCCCGGCTCCTGTACCACCCCATCAATAACTGTGACATTATTAAAGGCTTCCCTCAGAGTGGGGTCCCTATGTTGGGCAGTCCCAAAATTTTCACCGGTAACCTCTAACTCCAGAATGTCAGATGTAGGGGATACTTCCTCCTCATCCCCAACCAGAACACAAAAAGGAAAGCTGTCTGCCTCTGGGTGTGGCGATACCGTTCCAGGGTTCACTGGTTCCCTGCCAGGGAGCTCAGAACCCTTTCCCCACAAATCCCAAAACAAACAGAAATCCCGGCCAATAATTATAGGGTGCAACAAGTCCTGAACTACGCCGACTATGTGGGATTCAGTGCCACATGCCGTTTCAATGTCCACCCTGGCCATAGGGTAGTCCTTTGCATCACCATGTATGCACCGCACTCCGACCTTCTTTCCTGGGAGCAGATGAAGAGGAAAAGTGGCCCTCACCAGGGTCACTAGGCTCCCCGAGTCTAACAGTGCCGTTACTGCTCGACCGTTCACCTTTACGGGACACGCTTGAGGTCCCTCGTTGGATGGAGAGTTCTCACTACAGACTGGATACGCATAGTATGAACAACGGCGTCCCATGCTGCAGTCCATCTGCTCAGTGGCTTGGGAACAACGGGCAGCTATATGTCCTGGCTTGTGGCTCCTCCAACAAATAACATCACCCGTGGGGACCTTGGGCACCACCTCCCCCGCCCTTTGTGACCTTGGACGCACCACCCCTTTTTGGGACTCAGCTGCCCTCTGGGACCCCCAGTACGGCATGGGCTGCCTCCCAAAGGAGCCTTCCAACCCTTGGTATCTCTCAACCAGTCCGATCAGCTCGTCGGCATTCTGGGGATCACCCTGGGCAACCCAAGACTGTATAGGCCTCGGGAGGGAATGGACAAACCGATCCATCATCACCCGTTCTACCATCTGTGCAGGCGCAGAGGTCTCTGGCTGCAGCCATTTCTGGACCAGGTGCAACAGATCAAACATTTGGGAACGAGGTGGTTTGTCCCGGTGATAGCCCCAGGAGTGAACTCGCTGTGCCCTGACAGTCGGTGTCACCCCCAGACGTGCGAGAATCTCGGCTTTCAATTTGTGATACTCTTTGGCATCCTGCAAGGTCAAATCATAGTACGCCTTCTGGGGTTCTCCCGTCAGGTATGGCGCAAGTACCTCTGCCCACTGCTCTGGCGGAAGTTTTTCCCTCTCAGCGACCCTCTCAAACACCGTCAGGAAGGCCTCAACATCATCCCCGGGAGTCATTTTCTGCAATGCACGTCTTACCGTCTTCCGGACGTGGGTGTCATCAGCCAAACCTGGGGTTGGGGCGCTCGCCTTGCCCTGGATGGCGGTTGCCAGAAGCTGCATCTGCTGCTGATGCTCCTGCTGGCTCTGTTGTAACTGCTGCCGTTGCTCCTGCTGGCTTTGCTGCATCTGCTGCCGTTGCTCCTGCTGGCTCTGTTGTATCTGCTGCTGGCTCTGTTGTATCTGCTGCATCAACAGCCTGTTGGTCTCTTGCTGCCTTTGCTCCTGCTGGACCAAGTGTTTCAGCAGGTCCTCCATTTTCTCCGGCAATGCTTGCTGGCTTGCAACAGCCTTGACCCAGGACATTCAAAAATAAACTCACGTCTCCGCTGGGAACGCTGCTCGCAGGTCTCCACCAATTGTAGGGATTTCACTCACTCAGCTGCGACGGCTGACACTCAGGAGACGTGTTCCTTTAAAGTTCACTGGGTTTATTGCTTCATAAACCATGTGGCAAAACAACAGAAAGCAAAATAGCCTTTGGTTCAGGCAAAGGAAAACAAGTGTCCAGTTCATCCGGCTCAGTCCTGAAGCCGTAACACACTCAGGAGGGTTTCACCTCCACACATATCTGCTGTGTAAAGGATTAGCCAGTCTTATATAGGACTAACCACACCCAGTAATCTATCACATGATTAGCCATGTGGTCTGACATCACCACAGGTCCTGAAACACAAACATATGGTTATATAAAACAACGCAATATTCCGGGCTACATTACAGCAACAAGGCACTTATGTGGCACATACCTCCCATCGACTACACACCCTTTAGCCATGCTACAATACGTATATTTACACATGTCCTTACCAAGGCCAAAGTTCCCCCTTTGTTTATTATTTTTGTATCATTATTTTCCCCCTTTTCCTCTTTTTTCTTTTCTTCTAATTAGCCTTTGTGGATGTCTCCAACTGGCTTATTTCATCCAATATATTGGAGAGCTATAGTATATTCACTTAAATTACCCCCCCCCCCCCCCCCCTCATACTCATTCAGCCCCGCTGCCATCCAGCTATTTCATGTCGGTATCTTTTGCGCTCCACTAGACTCACAGCTGAGTACTACTTCATTCAGCCCCGCTGTAATCCAGCTATTTCATGTCGGTATCTTTTGCGCTCCACTAGACTCACAGCTGAGTACTACTTCACTCACGCTGTGGTCCCGGTGGTGCGCATGCGCGGTTCGTGCCTGCGGGTCCTGGCGCTCTGCATCCTTGATTTGTTAGTCACGCCGGGTACTCCGTTCCCGTGGTGACGGATCATGTGACGTGGAGACCGGAACTTGCCGGCCTCCAAGCTGCGCATGCGCCGCGTACATCCGGACCGCAGCGTCTAGTGAGTGTGCTATATAAACCCCTCTGGGATCATTATTAACTACCCCCTGACGAAGGAAAGACATCCGAAACGCGCGTCGGGCGCATGCAGGTCCGGGACCCAGTCTTACCCCACAGGTAGCTATGGAAAATTTATGTGCGGCTATGGTTTGCTCGCCTAGCTATTAATCTGCTATTATACAGGGAGCTCACTTGCGGCTTTGCTTTGCCGATTTAGTCATTTGTCTGCACGTGGGTATACATTTATAATGTGTTAATAGATTGTATGCCTATGTACCCATGGCTTAATTTGGCTATTTAGCATATATATATGCAGTGAGCTTATATACAATCCCCATCTACCTCGCTGTGCCATCACTGCCATCATTACTCTTTGCACTCTGACACTTTATAATCAATGAACTAACACATATTCCATCTACCTCATTGTGTTATTAACACTTTTTGCACTTGCACACTTTATAGGAGGTACGCTGTTATAATCCCACTTATATAAATTTTTATTTGATTTTTTTCGGCACTCTTGTTGTTTTTGAAACATTATATGGTTTTTATTGGAGTTTCACTTTTTTATATTTTTTTAAAAAATACAATAGATTCTGTGTAGTAGTTTTTTGGTTTCACCTTTTTCTATATATAGTAGATCTTATATGGGTCACATATAATTTGATTTGATTTTATTTTGGATTTACTAAAGAACCATTTAATTGTGTAGCACGGCGAGTATTTGGCTTTGTTATCCCTGGTGGGTTTTTAATTTATTTTTTTGAGATTTCTGGGCCCCATACAAATATTATTCCTGCGGTTTGTTTTTGTTTTTATTCATATATGTATTCATTTAAAAAAAAATATATATATATTAATTGTTGTATGAATTGCCAAAGTATATGTAATAAAGGCATATTAATGATATCAGTGCTGTGGTACCCTCTGGTGATTTCTTATCCTGTGGTGGGCTGACAGACACAGCAAACCTCCTTGCCACAGCTCGCATTGATGTGCCATCCTGGATGAACTGCACTACCTGAGCCACTTGTGTGGGTTGTAGAGTTAGTCTCATGCTACCACGAGTGTGAAAGCACAACCACCATTCAAAAGTGAACAAAACATCAGCCAGAAAGCATTGGTTCTGAGATGTGGTCTGTGGTCCCCACCTGCAGAACCACTCATTTGTTGAATGTCTTGATACTTGCCAATAATTTCCATCTGTGGTCTATTCCCTTTGCACAACAGCATGTGAAATTGATTGTCGAACAATGTTGCTTCCTGAGTGGACAGTTTGATTTCACAGAAGTTTGATTTACTTAGAGTTATATATTGTGTTTTATGTGTTCCCTTTATTTATTGTGCAGTTAATATGAAGAGTTGCACATGCTTGACTCATTTCTGACAGCACAGGCCGTTCTCCTGTTCTTGAAATAAGCACAGATTCCAACGGTTGAATGTTAATCGGGCAATCACATGTGCTTCTGGCAAACGCTGAATGTTCAGGCCCCCCATTCAAATGATTGGGGTCCAAGGTTTGGGTACTGTTCTGCTACCCGAACCAAACTATTTTTTAACTGTTGGGCCAATCCTTCCAGACCGAAACATCCAGGAATTCACTCATTACTAGTTGTCTTTGATTCGTGCACCACCTCCGTGGCCCTGACGGTTAAGACTAGTAATTCCATTGTTACAGCATCTGCTGGTCTTCTGGAGAGGTCAGGTTCTGATACCAAATCAGATACATAGTTCCTCTACAATAAAAAGCCACTTTTAGACAATTATTTTTCATGAACCTCTATTATTTCACAACTAACCTGTTCGGCCTTAGTAATAATCCCGGTTTGCACAAAGCCGTGTTTACCCACCTCTTCTCTAATTGGCCTTAGGAACCTAAGTCTGTACTGACACACGTTCTTTGACAAAATCTGACATTCTGAAACGTTCTGACCATGTCTTATTACCCACCACCCTCTTGTACACCCCTGCTCTATAAGCCTCACATCTTACAAGGTATTCATTGGGGAAACTAAAAAAAACATTAATGAATAATTCCATTGGAAAACTTTTTCTTTTTCTCCCCTGGAGACCCTATTTTAATGAAACGTTTCTGCTCTAATTGAAGTGGACAATAATTAATGAGTATAAAATTCAGGAATCTGCGGTGCAGTTTTTAATCAGATTAGGCATGAAGGGTTACAGCAAAGGTTTTTTTTTATTCTTTTAATGAAGGTATGCGTGAAGCAAAGTTTTAAACCCCTTGATATGTTCCTTTTCCAGAGGACTTCCTTTTGTCATAATTTGCAATAATAAAGTTGAAAAAAAAATGTTTTAGAATACCGGTTTATCATGAGAGCACATATATATCTTTTCATACCCGTATTATCTCTGTGGGATGACATGCTTGGTGGCCCATTGCTGACATCTTCCTCATTAACAGCCCCACAATAGCTATGGTCCATCACAAGCTTACACAATATAAAAGGTAGAATTTTCGCAGAGTATAAAACCCATCCACTTCATTATAATTTGAACTTTTGCGCTTTGCAGATTTGTTCATTTTTATCTGGCTGTTGAAAAAAGCTTTTATCTGTGTTACTGCAGCTACAAGGCACATTGCTTTTCTCTGAGTTCTGTTGGAAGTTGTCACTTAACAAAAAGTATGGTCACCTCTGTCAGAACCCCTCAATATATATTATGAAAGCTTTGTGAAAGAACTTGCCCGCTTTTCAATCAACTGTGGTTCTGTATAAATCATCTTTTCTTTCTCCTCTAAAGTACCCTTTGAGTTCTACATGCACGCTGCATATTTTGTCTTTTCCACCTCTAAATTGGAACGTTCAGCAATTTATGAATGATATTTATAAGTAAATCTCATAGTTTAAGACAAACAAATGAATCATTGTCTTAGTCAAAATACAGTGACCTATTTTCACTGTAATTGGCTTTGGTTATAATGAAATGACACCTTGGTTAAGCTGCAATGTTTACTTTTGCGTTTATAAAATTCTACGTTTTATTTACATTTTTTTTTCAGTGTTATTAAATGATTTTGTGTATAAAACCCATTCAATATCATTTAAGATGGATGTGTTTCCTTTGCCTTACAGATAAAGGACACCAAATCGGTAGACCAGTCAACGACCCTTCTTCACTTTCTGGCTGAAATTTGTGAAAAGAAGTTTCCTGAAGTCCAGACATTTTTGGAGGATATACAGACTGTAGACAAAGCGAGTAGAGGTGCGTAGTGTTATGATCCCATCTGCTATTGCTTTCAGTATGATGTTAGAAGGTCATTGTCTGAGTTTTCAGCTTACTCTTTGTAAATGGACAGTTCCAGATTAGGGGATTGCATATGTGGCGTTTCCCTTAGACTGAAGGCCCCCTTTCACGTTCGACTAAAGTTAGCTGAACCTGCCAGTATCTACTGGTTTTGACAATGAACTAATGTTTTTGGATGCCCATTGAGAGATGTTGATTGCGCATATCCGATTTTGAACTGCCAATTGAATTGTTATCTATGAGATGAGCCATTGGCCAATGTGTCATTCAGCATCCTTCTCATAGAGAGCACAGGAGTGTTTGGCCAAGCGAGTGCTCCTGTATAAGGGAGAGTGGGCTGATAGGGCTGTTGGCGGAATGATCAGCCGAAGCATGATTTGGCCAGCAGCCAACTAATGTGTATTGCCAGCCTAACTCTACACTACACCTTGGTCATCATTCATTACTCAATCCTAAAGAACTAGATTCCGGCATGCCCCCTACAGAACCATTCACTTAAAGGGGATGTTCCCTAGAACGATACCTTCTCATTCTGAATGTTTGCCCCCTTTAAAATAAAGACACCTACACTCAACTGCCGTGCCGATGCCGTTCTAGTGGGGTCGGCACTCGTGTTCCCAGAGTTCATGTGAGGTTATGTCACATGAGCCCTGAGCCCTATGAGCACTCGCGTCAGTGTCCCAGCTTTTCGGACCTAATCAAAGAAGTGAACAGCCAGCCGTAGCTCTCACTTCCTGTTGGTTACTCCTATGTCCAAAGGATGGTACACTGACGCCAGTGCTCATTGGGCTCAGGGCTCATGTGACATAACCTCACACGAGTTCTGGCACAGGAGGGGAGTGTATGTGTCTTTAATGGGGCAAACATTCAGAGTGATAAGGGGTTGTCCTAGTAGTGGATAACTGTTTTACGTGAGGCATATGTTAATAATCGGAAATCTGAAACTTTGCACCCTATTTCACTTCCTTTCCCAAGGTGTCCATCTTTTTAGCCAGACCCTATAAGAGTTGGTCCCCAACCTTTCTGACCTTGAAAGCCACATTCAGCTTTGAGAGATGGTCATGAGCCACATTTAGGTCTGAGTATCGTGAGCCACATCCAGCTCCTGCCCCCTCACAATAGTGACACAAGAGTCCCCATTACTTGTGTAATGACAGCCAAAGCTTTTCCACAGAAATCACACTGAGGCAGTATACCAAGATCCAGAAGTTTCCCGATCCATCTTCAAGCAGCTCCTCTGACCGCATCATCTGTTCTCCAGTCTGCCATTCTCAAATGATCTCCTAACCCCCAAGGCCAGAATATGCACATTCAGATTTGCTCTTTTATTCAGGGCTACTCATAAAAATGTACCATCTGGAGACCTGCTCTTCATAGTTGCTTGCTAGACCTGGTGCTAATGCACCAAGCTGCCAGGCAGCTGGGAGCCCCAGGTTGGGACCATTGCCCTATAGCATCAAAGACTAAGAGCTTGTTTACATGGACCGACTGGCAGCTCGATACGACATCAGTAAACTTATTGTAGCACCTGAAATTTCATGCCAAGGAGCGCGCCAGTGTTGTGTGTGTTTTTGTTTTTTTAATTTATTTTTCTACTTTATAAATCTTTATATAATTTTTAACTGCTTATTTAGACAGATCAAAGTAAATGACATGTACTGAGCGATCTGTACTAGCTGCCATAGTTCTGCAGCCAGGAACGATGATATTTTTCTTGCTGTACGAAAGATCATTTCACCCAATAAATAAGAAGCCGGTATGCAAGCTAATTGTGAAAAAAGCATTATTTATTAAAATTAAGTATGCACTCCCAGAAATAAATATACACTGAGCATACAAAATCATTTTCAATAGGCATAATAAAATAGTTATATGTGTAAGTGCTACAAAAAAGCCTCCAGTTATGCACATAGAGGACTAGTTAACGTGATTTGGAGCTCGGTCAAGTTTATAGTGATTTTTCTGACACCCATAGCAGATGAACCAGTAACAGAAAATCACTCTCCTGCCTGAAGCTTCAAAGTCCACATGGATCGCTAATATCCAGAACACTGATAAGACGGGCCGCCTGAGCATCCTCCAGCTGCCAACATTATCTCCACATGGCCACCGAACAGGTCGCATAATCCCACAGCAAGACGATTGCCAAGAATGATAAACCTGGTGATAGCCTGTATCCCGCACGTCTGAGAGCCGCATCCGTGCAGCCGTTGCGTTCCACATACTGTATTATGTATGTATGTCACTCACAGGGGCTTCTCGTGATGCCACATGCCGCACACATCCCTGCTCATGGTGACTCAAGAAAAACATTAAATTTTACCTCCAAACTGTTGTGCAGACAGAAGCATGTCAAGATCTGAACAGCGAGAAATAGATTCCTCTCTATAGATGGAGACATTGCATCACTAATATCAACTGAGTGACCATAAAGGAGGAAATTGATGAAGTATTAGAATTGTCATATTGCTGCGGGGACTTCTGCAGGCAAAATGGCAATTGGTAAGATATACGGCTATAGCTCATCAGGGTTTGGGGCAAAGTAATAGACAAAACAAAACCAGATCTATTTCACCGTTCTTGTACTGTAGCATGGGATGAATATTTTATAAATACTTTCAAAGATCCCTTTATCGGATCATTCCGTGGGGAGATGCCTTTCTTCAGGTGGCCGGTTTCCAAATGTTTTTCACAGATTTCGTTAAATTCTTTTGTGCACAAATAAAAAAAAATAAAAATGCAAACAAATTATTAAACTGATTAATTTTAATGGACTAGAGAATTTGATTTATAAGATTTTGCTGTGAAATACTTTATTACTCATACCTGATGTGGATTATTCTACCCTAGAGAACTGCACATTGGGATTTCGAAGTGTCAAAGCAATCTTTTAAAGAAGCTTTCCTATCAAAGATTTTCTCCTCGTAGTATATTGCAGTCATATTATACAGCACTGTGCACTTACATTTTGCTTTCTACCCAGCTAATCCTTCTCTTTTCCATTAGGTCTATAACATCATGTGATTAAAAACTGACTAGCTGAATCCTTCTAAGCTCCACGTAGAATCGGCTCAGCCCCTGACATGTCATCGAAATTAGGGATTCTGTCACTATAATATACTCCTCAAGTCTGACAAAAAGATGAGTTTTTTTTTTTTTTTGGTTTGTGTTTTTTTTTTTTTAGGATTTATTATTTTTTTCAAATACAGTAAGACTCTTCTTGGCAGTTTCTAGTAGCTCCAGTCAAGCCTATAAGTCCAGTGTCTGTGGGTAAAACAAGATCCGATTTTTCTTCCTTCAGAGTTTTTAAGGCTTTTGTAAGTTGTCCAGCGATGTTTGTCCTCACATGTAAAAAGAGTCTACAGCATGGAAACCATAGAGGCAATTAGTGTGAAAGTGGAGGAGGGATCCCACACAGTGTTGCCACTGCTTAGGAGCAGTGTAATGTCCCCCTTCTCTTTTGGCAATGTAAACCAAGCAGAGTGATTATACTGAGGGGTTAAAGCACACATATATGGGGACACACATATGTACACAGTACCTTACATGATTTATTATATTTAGTTATTTTAGATTAGAAATATATCACACAATTCCAACAGTTTTCTTCTCTTCTTCTGTGTTTTTTCTTTTTCTACTTGTTAAACATTGCACGTCACACGTGCTACCAGTAGGAAGGGAGGTGACAATTTTCTTAGCAGAATTCTGACCCATTCTAATAGTCTCTTTTAAGGGTACCTGTCATTTTGAAAATGCCGTCTGGGCTGCAGGCAGCATGATATAAAGGAGGACCTGCTCAGCTTCTTCTCGCTACCATTCTGCATACAGGACGGCATGTGCTTTCATGAAAAGCTTCCTTTAAGGTCCATCCAGTGTTCTATAAACCAGATTGATCACCTTTATTACAGTGGCCCTAACAGCTAAAATATATTGCTTCAAGTGCAATGACCTGAGTGTGAATACACCTAAATACTTTCATATGTACATGACTACTATTCCAATTTAGAATACAGTATCCTGGACAAAAAAAACTGGTGGTAAGCGCCTCCTCCAATTATTAAAATGGAATGTGGAACACTCACATTAATATTGGTTATTAAAAACTATACAAAATGTTTCGATTGTATCCAGCCTTCATCAGGTGTTCCACTTTTCATTTTTACTACTGTGGGTTCCTGGCTCTTTTTTCCTTAATCATTTTTTTTTTTAACTCTTTTTATTGAAGGATCCCACAAAATAAAATGGTAAACATATGATAGCATAGCATCAAAATAATCCACATATCAACATTAAATTGACATAGATATGACAGAATACCTTCAATAATAAAATATACAAACAAACAAAACATAACTTTCAGTATAATACATTTTACCAAGCTCTGCACTTCCTAATCAACGGGTCCCCAATGAATGTTTTAAAACTCGTATCAAATCAGGTTATAATAGACATATGTTATTAATCCTACATAGATCATCACATTCACAATCTAGAATAGAAATACACACCGGGGTCTATGTCTTAAGATCGATGAGACCATAGCACCAGGAGCCAGGTGCGTCAATGGCGAGTCACACCACCTTTCCCAAATCTTCTAAAATTTTTGAGGACATCCTCTGTTTCTGTATAGTATGTTTTTATAAGGAATTACGTCATTCACGAGTTTCTTCCATTGATTAATCGAAGGAGATTCCCCCCCATCCACCTCAATACTATCGCTTTCCTAGCCATAAATAGAGCCTCCATAAGAAATTTTCTATCATGGTGGACCCTCATCTCCTCATCCATGGCCCCTAGAATGCACAATTCTGGTCCACATTCAATCAGTATCCCCATTATCCGCTCCAGTGTATCTACGACCTCACTCCAATATCTCCGTATAATCCTACAGTTCCTAATAAGGGACCAGAAATCGGCCCCCAATTCCCCACATCTGTCATCAGTTGCCCCTCTGCCAAATTTATGTAGTCTACTTGGGGTAAGATAGGATTGGTGAAGAATATACAACTGAATTAATTTATTATTTGCAGCAGGTGACACCATCGTATGTGCTTCTAAGATATCACTCCACTGATCATCAGTAATAGATGGAATTAGGTGCCGTCACTTACTCTCCACAGCAAGCTGAGTGGATGCAATTTTAGAGTTTAACGAAAAGGTATAAAGGGAGGATATTACTCCTGTGGGAGTATTCCTATCAGTGGGTCTGTAGATATTCTTATTCTAGGAAGCGGGAACTGATACATTATGGCGTGTCTTAATTACAAATATCTATAGAAATCTCTGTGGGAATTCCGAACCTGACATGGATTTGACCGAACAGTAATACAATTTAATTTTCAAAAAACTGAGTAAGTGATGTCATTCCATGACATTTCCAGAAAACCGGATCCTGTAAGTCCTGAAGGTGCGGGAACTCTGGATTATCCCGTATCTGAACTTCCCCAATTTGATCAGTGAATTTCAAAATGCGTTTACTTTCTCGCCAAACCAGTATCGCTAAGTTATGCGCAAATAACAAACCCTGGGGTGGTTTGTATGAACCCTCCAATATTGCCCATGGAGAATTCCCACCCAAGAAATGTACGAGATGGGCTTCTGCATTAAGTTCACTCTGAATTATCCAATATTTTAAGTAGCGCGGCTGACCAGCCAGATAATACAAGTCTAAGTCAGGGACCGCATGTCCACCTTGGTTTTTGGGCCTCTGCAGGGATCCAGTACTTAATTTAGGTCTTGACGGGCCCCATATAAACGGTCTTCCTGAAGAAACTTTTAGGAACCTTTAATGTGTGTTCCAGCATATATAAACATTTAGGAAGAATTATCATTTTAATTAGTCCAATTCTTCCTGCAACAGATAAGGGCAGTCGGGACCATATCCCAAATTTAGTCTCAGAATTCTTCTTGGAGGAACTTCTTCAGCACATGGGGTCGGCTGCAGCCAGGTATACGCTTCTCACACATATTATATAGAGTTGTGCCCTACACGCACAGTCCTATCAGGTGAGAAGTTCCTTTTTCATGGTCACAACCGTTTTAATTTCACCACACTCAGATAGCGCTCCTCTCACTCCCTGTTTCTCAAAGGAATTTCATATTTGGTGTAGTGGTGGATCCTGTATAATGAAAGCTGTTTTTCCCATCTAATATTAAAATACCTTTGAATGAGGGATATAACAGCCTAGTCATTATAGCCTAGCAGTTCAGCAGGGGGAATTTTCTTTTCCGTTAATGAGCAACCCATATCACTAGTTCTAAAGATCTGCTTCATTAAAATTACTGCTTTACGAAAAGGTAATGACTTGCAGCTTTGCTGTTTGTTTCAGAGGAAATAATTTTTGTCCATTATTTTATCTGTGTGCGCCATTGTAATATGTCCCATGTTATGGCCTTTTAAAGATGCATCTGTTCATTACCAACTATACTAGTTTTATTAATTGACATTGATTTACCTAAAGCCATTTCCACCTTAATGCAAAGCTTATTTTCACCCCGGTTAGGAAAGCAACAATAATAACTTAAACTGTGATGTTGGGTATAAATTCAAAGCGCTGGCATACATATCTCAAATCAAATGTACATGGTAGAAAGGCTAAATCTGTTTCATAGTGAAAGAGAGAAATGATTACACAGCTATCTTTCTTAAAAAGTTTTGTGCTTTAAACAGTTTAAAGTCTTAAAATTGCCTGGAACCCATTAAATAAGTTTGCCGATCCTCATTTTGGTTTGATAAAATGTAATCCTCTCTGGAATGTATACATTCCAGAACATTTTTACTTTGCCTGGATTTCAGCAAATTAATGAAATGCTAGTTACTTTATTCAAGTGGTGTTGTTTTTCAAACATTATTTAAAGTACCGTAATAATTCCATAGAAATAAACAATCTTACAATTATGGAAGTAACAAATAAAATAGGGGAAAATAAGTGAGCAAGCATGTAACCAAAGGAGACAGAGTTTTATGGTAGCAATATGGTGGCAGTTGAAAAGTCTAATAGTCAAATAGTGAAGGCTGACAGTCTTGGTCTGCTGAGTGTTGGTCACTGTCATAGAAAATATTAAAAATCCTTGAGGTAGCTCATATTCCCGCTCCCTTTTTTTTAATTTCATCTACCATTTTTCTTGAGGAGACAAATGGTGGATGCCTTTATGTAAAATGGCAGTGACCGAGATGTGGAGTACCGTATATACTCAAGTATAAGCCGAGATTTTCAGCCCACTTTTTTGGGCTGAAAGTCCCCCTCTCGGCTTGTACTCGAGTCATACCCAGGGGTCGGCAGGGGAGCGGGGGCTGTCTAATTATACTCACCTACTCCTGGCGCGGTCCCTGGCTTCCCGACGCCGGCAGCTTCTTCCTGTAGTGAGCTGTCAAAGGGTACCACTCATTACAGTAATTACAGCGCCAGGAACAGGTGAGTATGAAGGGGGCAGTGTGAGAGATTCACCTGCTCCTCGTTCCACCGTCGGCGCAACTGTGTCTTCCGTAGTGACGCTCAGGTCAGAGGGCCTGATGACGCGATTAGTGTGTGCCGCCCTCTTCCTGAACTTTGGTGCAGAGGATGGGGAAGACACAGCGGCGGTCAGCGGTGGAACGGGAGCAGGTGACTATAGCAAGTGCCGGGGGCCGGAGAGGAGAGTGTGTAATTTTTTATTTTTTTAATGGCAGCAACAGCATATGGGGCAAATATCTGTATGGGGCATCTTATGTGGCCATGTGCAGCATGATGTGGGGCAAATATCTGTATGGGGCATCTTATGTGGCCATGTGCAGCATGATATGGGGGCAAATATCTGTATGGGGCATCTTATGTGGCCATGTGCAGCATTATATGGGGCAATTATCCGTATGGAACATCTTATGGGGCCATAATCCACATTTGTGGAGCATTATATGGGGCATATTTTAATATGGAGCATCTTATGGAGCCCATCATGAACTGTACGGAGCATTATATGGGGCTCCTGATTCAATATGGATATTCAAAAACACTTAAACTACTGATGTCTCGATTTATTTTACTTTTATTGGTATCTATTTTTATTTTTGACATTTACTGGTAGCTGCTGCATTTTCCATCCTAGGCTTATACTCCAGTCATTAAGTTTTCCCAGTTTTTTGTGGCAAAATTAGGGGGTTGGCTGAAGGTACCTTCACACATAACGATATTGTTAACGATATCGTTGCTATTTGTGACGTAGCAACGATATCGTTAATGAAATCGTTATGTGTGACAGCGACCAACGATCAGGCCCCTGCTGGGAGATCGTTGGTCGCTGAATAAAGTCCAGAACTTTATTTCGTCGCTGGACTCCCTGGAGACATCGCTGGATCGGCGTGTGTGACACCGATCCAGCGATGTCTTCACTGGTAACCAGGGTAAACATCGGGTAACTAAGCGCAGGGCCGCGCTTAGTAACCCGATGTTTACCCTGGTTACCATGCTAAAAGTAAAAAAAAACAAACACTACATACTTACCTACAGCTGTCTGTCCTCCAGCGCTGTGCTCTGCACTCCTCCTGTACTGGCTGTGAGCCGGAAAGCAGAGCGGTGACGTCACCGCTCTGCTTTCCGGCTCCCAGACAGTACAGGAGGAGAGCAGAGAAGCAGAGCGCAGCGCTGGAGGACAGACAGCTGTAGGTAAGTATGTACTGTTTTTTTTTTTTTACTTTTAGCATGGTAACCAGGGTAAACATCGGGTTACTAAGCGCGGCCCTGCGCTTAGTTACCCGATGTTTACCCTGGTTACCGGCATCGTTGGTCGCTGGAGAGCGGTCTGTGTGACAGCTCTCCAGCGACCAAACAGCGACGCTGCAGCGATTCGGATCGTTGTCGGTATCGCTGCAGCGTCGCTAAATGTGAAGGGGCCTTTATGCTCGAGTATATACGGTAGATTAATTAAAATGTGAGGATTCCTCTTTACGTCCAGGTGACTGAGGAGGGTGTGTATTGTCCACAGAGAGAGACAGGAAAAGACTTATTAGGGTGTCAAGTGGATCAGAGAAGATCTGACACCCTTTAAAAATAGCCATGGCAGCAGTAGACAGTGAGCAGACAGTATGTCTCCGGGAGAAAATATGGAATATTGAAATTTCAATACATCCTATATTAATGAGCCGTACATTGTTGGCACAGGGATAACTAGCCAAAAATACCCATATTTTTCTCATAATTATAACCCCCACCAAAAAGCCCCAAATCCATAGGGGCCATATAACCACCAGCAGCTTGGCCATGTTCGGTCTCTACACGTAGATAAAATCCTGATACAAAAGATTATTTCAGTCTCGACCTTCTGTGAATTGAACTGAGGAGTTATTGCATAAATTGGGATCTTGTAAAATCATGAAGGGCTGAGTCCAGCCCTCACCCGGGCCCTTGTGAAGTAATCACGGGGGGTGAATGGGTTAATGGACTCAGGGTCTGATAAAAGATCAATCCCAATTATCATTGTTAATGTAAAGACCTGTTAATCCCTTTTATTATGTAACTGTATATGCTGTATTGTTTTGTCCCCTGCATAAAATCTTTTGTATATTTTTCATAAACGCTGCCTCCATTTGGATTAATCATAAAATGTAATAGTTCTGTTCCTTCTGTTCTCTAAACTACACCTCAAAGTCATAAGCTACCGTATGGTGTCCATTCAACTGAAACCGACTGGTGGTGGTGGTGAGTAGTCTGGGGTTATCGGAGAGTTAGCTGTGACCGTACCAGGGTGTGAACATACAGTGCCTACAAGTAGTATTCAACCCCCTGCAGATTTAGCAGGTTTAATAAGATGCAAATAAGTTAGAGCCTTAAAACTTCAAACAAGAGCAGGATTTATTAACAGATTCATAAATCTTACAAACCAAAAAGTTTTGTTGCTCAGTTAAATTTTAATAAATTTGACCCAATAAAAGTGTGGGTCAATTATTATTCAACCCCTAGGTTTAATATTTTGTGGAATAATCTTTGTTTGCAACTACAGCTAATAATCGTCTTTTATAAGACCTGATCAGTCCGGCACAGGTCTCTGGCGTTATCTTGGCCCACTCCTCCATGCAGATCTTCTCCAAGTTATCTAGGTTCTTTGGGTGTCTCATGTGGACTTTAATCTTGAGCTCCTTCCACAAGTTTTCAATTGGGTTAAGGTCAGGAGACTGACTAGGCCACTGCAACACCTTGATATTTTGCCTCTTGAACCAGGCCTTGGTTTTCTTGGCTGTGTGCTTTGGGTCGTTGTCTTGTTGGAAGATGAAATGACGACCCATCTTAAGATCCTTGATGGAGGAGTGGAGGTTCTTGGCCAAAATCTCCAGGTAGGCCGTGCTATCCATCTTCCCATAGATGCGGACCAGATGGCCAGGCCCCTTGGGTTAGAAACAGCCCCACAGCATGATGCTGCCACCACCATGCTTGACTGTAGGGATGGTACTCTTGGGGTCGTATGCAGTGCCATCCAGTCTCCAAACGTCACGTGTGTGGTTGGCACCAAAGATCTCGATCTTGGTCTCATCAGACTAGAGAACCTTGAACCAGTCAGTCTCAGAGTCCTCCAAGTGATCATGAGCAAACTGTAGACGAGCCTTGACATGACGCTTTGAAAGTAAAGGTACCTTACGGGCTCGTCTGGAACGGAGACCATTGCGGTGGAGTACGTTACTTATGGTATTGACTGAAACCAATGTCCCCACTGCCATGAGATCTTCCCGGAGCTCCTTCCTTGTTGTCCTTGGGTTAGCCTTGACTCTTCGGACAAGCCTGGCCTCGGCACGGGAGGAAACTTTCAAAGGCTGTCCAGGCCGTGGAAGGCTAACAGTAGTTCCATAAGCCTTCCACTTCCGGATGATGCTCCCAACAGTGGAGACAGGTAGGCCCAACTCCTTGGAAAGGGTTTTGTACCCCTTGCCAGCCTTGTGACCCTCCACGATCTTGTCTCTGATGGCCTTGGAATGCTCCTTTGTCTTTCCCATGTTGACCATGTATGAGTGCTGTTCACAAGTTTGGGGAGGGTCTTAAATAGTCAGAAAAGGCTGGAAAAAGAGATAAGTAATCCAAACATGTGAAGCTCATTGTTCTTTGTGCCTGAATTACTTCTTAATACTTTAGGGGAACCAAACAGAATTCTGGTGGGTTGAGGGGTTGAATAATAAATGACCCTCTGAAAAGACATTTCACACTTCCAGGCTGATCTACAGTTCAAATGTCACAATGCCAAGTTACTTCCAGATGTGTAAACCTGTTAAATCTGCAGGGGATTGAATACTACTTGTAGGCACTGTACATTCCATTTGTTGGAATCTGGCGGTGTTTCCGATGGCTGGCCTAGTGGTGCGAACAGTCTGCAGCCATCTGTTTATCATTGGCCAATCCTGTAATTGTCCATAGGGGACAGCAGAGAACGATTCACTCCAGAGATCACAGTGGGTGGTACCCGCGACCTTCTCGGCCTATGATATCAGGGATTTGTGGGATTAAGACAGTTCAGACAAATATTGTATCCCTGATCGTCTCTATTGAAGAGAGCCTGGGACTGAGACTATACCCCTGAGAGACTCTATTGAAATCTAGAGTCTCTAAACTTGATGTGGAGTGTAAAGGATCTCCTGATTTAAGAGATCAGGTTACAATGATCATGTTGCCGACAGGAATGAATTGAACAGGTGATATGTAATTGTTTTCAGTGAGTGATTGACAGATCTCTATACGCATTTATACAGAAAAGCCCGTTAATCTCCGAGACCTCACATTAACTTTTAAGTCTTGAATGAACAGGGAATGATATCAGTTTTCTAATTATCCTAATGTTATTTCCACTAAACTGTATATTAATTTGCTCAACTTAACTTAGCCTTAATTTGCTTAATCTTAAACATGCAGCTGACAGTTGTGACAGCAGCATTTAGTTGGTTAACCAAGGGAAGGGGGCACCCTCTTTAATTCTATCAGGATCCTGTGATTACGAGTCCCGATAGTTGCCATGGAAACCTGAGGCCAAGTAATGTCCTTGGGCTGCGGTGGCTTATTAGGTTCTGCCATAAGCCAGGTCTTATAGACTGTCAGTGTGAGACCTGCCATCAAACAGCAAAATATCTCTTAAAGGAACTAAGTAAAAAATGTAAAAAAAAAACAAAGTTTAATAAAATGTAACAGAAAATGTTACACATAAAAACCACACAAATTGTGAAATAGACAATTCCTGAATTGCTGTTTTTTTTTGTTTTTTCATTTTGCCTCTAAGTTCAGATTAGCATAGCTGACTGAGGGGTCCACCTGCTACCATTGAGAGAATGGAAAAAAATCAAGGTAGTCATAAAGTTTTAGCGGGAATAAAACATCATTCATGAATTCTGTGAAGCATCTGTGTGTTAAAAATGGCCACCACACACCAAGATAAATGTACTGAGGGGTCGAATTCCCCAAGAGGGGTAATTTTTCTTTTTTTTTTTTTTGGGGGGGTGGGGGGTGGGTTCTGACTCATCTGAGTCTCAGTTTTTATTAACTCCAGTGATGCACCTGAAGGATTAACACAATTTCTAATATTTTTGAATAATTTGAGGGGTACATTTTTTAAATTGATACCCTTTTGGGGTGTTCCATTATATTGGTCCCTCAAAATAGCTTCGCAATTGATAATGAAGCTGACATAGACTTGTGATATGATTAATCTTATCTAGTTTATGTGGTATAACTATCTCGGTTACAGATATAAGCATTCAAAGTCTAAAAATTGTAAATTTTTCATAAAAAAAATGCAAATCATATAAACCTATGTTTATCATTAACAAAGTACAAGGTGTCACAAGAAAACAATCTCAAAATAAGCATTTGAAGCTGTAGAAGAATTTTAGAGGTATTACCACATGAATTGACATGTCAGGTTTGAATTTACTGTATGTTGGACGGTCGGTTCCGAACATATTCGTGCATTTCTTCTCCCATTGACGCCAATGATGTTTGGCTGTGTTCAGCGAATATTGTAAATACAATATCTGCCACCTATCGTAATCGGAACCGAATTTTGAAAAATTTCCTCAGCTCTACTTATGGCATATAGCTACATCATAGGTCGCTTCCCCATCTTTGTTGTGGGCTCTGGCGCTTATCCCGCATCTTTTCAGGCACATAACAGCTGATTTGATCAGCTGCCATGTGCCCCTAAGGCTGTGTGCACACGTTGCTGATTTTTTGCGTTTTTTTCCGCGTGTTTTTGCGATAAAAACTCTATAAAACCGCAAAAAAAAAGCATACAATATGCATACCATCATTTTGAATGAATTCTGCATGTTTTGTGCACATGATGCGTTTTTTTCCGCGAAAAAAACGCATCACTGTAAAAAACACAGCATGCTGATTAATTTTGCGGAGTTTTTTTTTTGCGGATTTCCCACAATAAGGCCATGTGCACACGTTCAGGTTTTTTCGCTTTTTTTTCACGTTTTTTCGTGTTAAAAACGCTATAAAAATCATTAAAAATGCATACATTATGCATTCTATCATTTAGAATGCATTCTGCATGTTTTGTGCACATGGATGCGTTTTTTTCCGCGAAAAAAAACGCATCGTGGTAAAAAAAATGAACATGTTCATTATTTTTGCGGATTTTCTGCGTTTTTCCCGCAATTCTATGCATTTGGGAAAAAACGCACAAAAAACGCACCAAATACGTGTGAAAATCGCGGTAAAATCACGTCAAAAACACATGCATATTTCTGGCAGAAATGTCTGTTTTTTGTCAGGAAAATTTCTGCAAGAAATCCTGACGTGTGCATATACCCTAAAATGCATTGGGAAATGTCCGGGAAAAAAACGCACCAAAAATGCGCAAAAAACGCATGCAGATTTCTTGCAGAAAATTACAGGTTTTTCTCGGAATTTTCTGCAAGAAATCCTGACCGTGTGCACATAGCCTAACAGTTACAGGTGGAATCACGATCTACCCGCCACTGTTACCTTGTTAAATGCCACTGTCAATCTCTGACATGCCCACTCTGGAAGAGTAGCACCAGCTCTGCCCATCGGTGCACCGTCACATGATAATGGGGCACTGATGGGTTGGCATGACATCTGCAGGAGACCCTTGTAATTGTCATTGCCTATATGCTATGAATGCAGCCCAGTGGCCGGCGATGGCACAAGCGATCAGAAGATCGCAGTTTCAAATTTCCTATGCAGGCTATTGAAGCAGTTTAAAAAAAAATATATATATATCTATATATATAATTGTCTAAGGGTTTTTCCGTCTGTCTGTCTTTCTGTCTGTCTGTCCTGGAAATCCCGCCTCTCTGATTGGTCGAGGCCTGGCGGCCTCGACCAATCAGCAACGGGCACAGCGACGATGATGTCATAAAGGACGTAGAAATCCCACGTTTCTGATTCAGGCGGGCACAGTATCGACGTAGATGTCATAATGGTTGCCATGGCGACGATGATGTCATAAAGGTTGCCTCGACCAATCAGCGACGGGCACAATCTGCCGCGAATTCTGGAATCATCATTGTCCATATACTACGGGGACATGCATATTCTAGAATACCCGATGCGTTAGAATCGGGCCACAATCTAGTGTGTGTGTATATATATATTACAGAATGCTGTAGATAAGCCCCTGATGCCGGTGGGCTTACCTCACCCATGATTTTCGGGGTGACAGGTTCCCTTTAAATGAGGTGTGTCCAAACTTTTGGTCTGTACTGCGTGTGTGTAATATATATATTACACACACGCAGTACAGACCAAAAGTTTGGACACACCTTCTCATTTAACCCCTTCATGACCCAGCCTATTTTGACCTTAAAGACCTTGCCGTTTTTTGCAATTCTGACCAGTGTCCCTTTATGAGGTAATAACTCAGGAACGTTTCAACGGATCCTAGCGGTTCTGAGATTGTTTTTTCGTGACATATTGGGCTTCATGTTAGTGGTAAATTTAGGTCAATAAATTCTGCGTTTATTTGTGATAAAAAAGGAAATTTGGCGAAAATTTTGAAAATTTCGCAATTTTCACATTTTGAATTTTTATTCTGTCAAACCAGAGAGATATGTGACACAAAATAGTTAATAAATAACATTTCCCACATGTTTACTTTACATCAGCACAATTTTGGAAACAAAATTTTTTTTTTGATAGGAAGTTATAAGGGTTAAAATTTGACCAGCGATTTGTCATTTTTACAACGAAATTTACAAAACCATTTTTTTTAGGGACCACCTCACATTTGAAGTCAGTTTGGGGGGTCTATATGGCTGAAAATACCCAAAAGTGACACCATTCTAAAAACTGCACCCCTCAAGGTACTCAAAACCACATTCAAGAAGTTTATTAACCCTTCCGGTGCTTCACAGCAGCAGAATCAACATGGAAGGAAAAAATGAACATTTAACTTTTTAGTCACAAAAATTATCTTTTAGCAACAATTTTTTTATTTTCCCAATGGTAAAAGGAGAAACTGAACACGAAAGTTGTTGTCCAATTTGTCCTGAGTACGCTGATACCTCATATGTGAGGGTAAACCACTGTTTGGGCGCACGGCAGGGCTTGGAAGGGAAGGAGCGCCATTTGACTTTTTGAATCAAAAATTGGCTCCACTCTTTAGCGGACACCATGTCACGTTTGGAGAGCCCCCGTGTGCCTAAAAATTGGAGCTCCCCCACAAGTGACCCCATTTTGGAAACTAGACCCCCCAAGGAACTTATTTAGATGCCTAGTGAGCACTTTAAACCCCCAGGTGCTTCACAGAAGTTTATAACGCAGAACCATGAAAATAAAAAATAATTTTTCTTTCCTCAAAAATGATTTTTTAGCCTGGAATTTCCTATTTTGCCAAGGATAATAGGAGAAATTGGACCCCAAATATTGTTGTCCAGTTTGTCCTGAGTACGCTGATACCCCATATGTGGGGGTAAACCACTGTTTGGGCGCACGACAGGGCTCGGAAGGGATGGCACGCCATTTGGCTTTTTAAATGGAAAATTAGCTCCAATCATTAGCGGACACCATGTCACGTTTGGAGAGCCCCTGTGTGCCTAAACATTGGAGATCCCCCAGAAATGACCCCATTTTGGAAACTAGACCCCCAAAGGAACTAATCTAGATGTGTGGTGAGGACTTTGAACCCCCAAGTGCTTCACAGAAGTTTATAACGCAGAGCCATGAAAATAAAATAAAAAAATTATTTTCTCAAAAATGATCTTTTAGCCTGCAATTTTTTATTTTCCCAAGGGTAACAGGAGAAACTTGACCCCAAAAGTTGTTGTCCAGTTTCTCCTGAGTACGCTGATACCCCATATGTGGGGGTAAACCACTGTTTGGGCACATGCCGGGGCTCGGAAGTGAAGTAGTGACGTTTTGAAATGCAGACTTTGATGGAATGCTCTGTGGGCGTCACATTGCGTTTGCAGAGCCCCTGATGTGGCTTATCAGTAGAAACCCCCCACAAGTGACCCCATTTTGGAAACTAGACCCCGAAAGGAACTTATCTAGATGTGTGTTGAGCACTTTGAACCCCCAAGTGCTTCATAGAAGTTTATAATGCAGAGCCGTGAAAATAATAAATACGTTTTCTTTCCTCAGAAATAATTATTTAGCCCAGAATTTTTTAATTTTCCCAAGGGTAACAGGAGAAATTTGACCCCAATATTTGTTGTCCAGTTTCTCCGGAGTACGGTGATACCCCATGTGTGGGGGTAATCCGCTGTTTGGGCACACGTCGGGGCTCAGAAGGGAAGTAGTGACTTTTGAAATGCAGACTTTGATGGAATGGTCTGCGGGCGTCACATTGCGTTTGCAGAGCCCCTGGTGTGCCTAAGCAATAGAAACCCCCCACAAGTGACCACATTTTAGAAACTAGACCCCCCAAGGAACTTATCTAGATGTGTGGTGAGCACTTTGAACCCCCAAGTGCTTCACAGACGTTTACAACGCAGAGCCGTGAAAATAAAAAATCATTTTTCTTTCCTCAAAAATGATGTTTTAGCAAGCATTTTTTTAGATTCACAAGGTTAACAGGAGAAATTGGACCCCAGTAATTGTTGCGCAGTTTATCCTGAGTACACTGATACCCCATATGTGGGGGTAAACCACTGTTTGGGCACACGTCAGGGCTCGGAAGTGAGGGAGCACCATTTGACTTTTTGAATACGAGATTGGCTGGAATCAATGGTGGCGCCATGTTGCGTTTGGAGACCCCTGATGTGCCTAAACAGTGGTAACCCCTCAATTCTAACTCCAACACTAACCCCAACACACCCCTAACCCTAATCCCAACTGTAGCCATAACCCTAATCACAACCCTAACCACAACCCTAATTCCAACCCTAACCCTAAGGCTATGTGCCCACGTTGCGGATTCGTGTGAGATATTTCCGCACCATTTTTGAAAAATCCGCGGGTAAAAGGCACTGCGTTTTACCTGCGGATTTTCCGCGGATTTCCAGTGTTTTTTGTGCGGATTTCACCTGCGGATTCCTATTGAGGAACAGGTGTAAAACGCCGCGGAATCCGCACAAAGAATTGACATGCTGCGGAAAATACAACGCAGCGTTTCTGCGCGGTATTTTCTGCACCATGGGCAGAGCGGATTTGGTTTTTCATATGTTTACATGGTACTGTAAACCTGATGGAATACTGCTGCGAATCCGCAGCGGCCAATCCGCAGCCAAATCCGCACCGTGTGCACATAGCCTAATTCTAAAGGTATGTGCACACTGCGGAAAACGCTGCAGATCCGCAGCAGTTTCCCATGAGTTTACAGTTCAATGTAGACCTATGGGAAACAAAAATCGCTGTACACATGCTGCGGAAAAACTGCACGGAAACGCAGCGGTTTACATTCCGCAGCATGTCACTTCTTTGTGCGGATTCCGCAGCGGTTTTACAACTGCTCAAATAGAAAATCGCAATTGTAAAACCGCAGTGAAATGCGCAGAAAGAAACGCGGTAAATCCGCCATAAATCCGCAGCGGTTTAGCACTGCGGATTTATCAAATCCGCAGCGGAAAAATCCGCAGAGGACCAGAATACGTGTGCACATACCCTACCCCTAACCCTACCCCTAACCCTACCCCTAACCCTACCCCTAACCCTAGCCCTAACCCTACCCCTAACCCTACCCCTAACCCTAGCCCTAACCCTACCCCTAACCCTAACCCTAACCCTATTCTAACATTAGTGGAAAAAAAAAATTCTTTATTTTTTTATTGTCCCTACCTATGGGGGTGACAAGGGGGGGGGTCATTTATTATTTTTTTTATTTTGATCACTGAGATATAATCTATCTCAGTGATCAAAATGCACTTTGGAACGAATCTGCCGGCGCTCTGCGCATGCGCCCGGCATTTTGGAAGATGGCGGCGCCCAGGGAGAAGACGGACGGGACCCCGGCAGGATCGGTAAGTATGATGGGGTGGGGGGGACCACGGGGGGGGGGAATCGGAGCCCGGCAGGCGTGGAACGGAGCACGGGGGGCGTGGAACGGAGCACGGGGGGCTGGAACGAAGCACGGGGGGGTGGAATGGAGCACGGGGGGGTGGATCGGAATGCAGGGGGGGTGATTGGAGCACGGGGGGGTGATTGGAGCACAGGGGGGAGCGGACAAGAGCACGGGGGGGAGCGGAGCACTGGATGGAGGGGAGCCGGAGCAGTGTACCGGCCAGATCGGGGGGCTGGGGGGGCGATCGGTGGGGTGGGGGCACATTAGTATTTCCAGCCATGGCCGATGATATTGCAGCATCGGCCATGGCTGGATTGTAATATTTCACCATTTTTTTAGGTGAAATATTACAAATCGCTCTGATTGGCAGTTTCACTTTCAACAGCCAATCAGAGCGATCGTAGCCACGAGGGGGTGAAGCCACCCCCCCTGGGCTAAACTACCACTCCCCCTGTCCCTGCAGATCGGGTGAAATGGGAGTTAACCCTTTCACCGGATCTGCAGGGACGCGATCTTTCCATGACGCCACATAGGCGTCATGGGTCGGATTGGCACCGACTTTCATGACGCCTACGTGGCGTCATGGGTCGGGAAGGGGTTAAAGGGAACCTGTCACCCCGAAAATCATGGGTGAGGTAAGCCCACCGGCATCAGGGGCTTATCTACAGCATTCTGTAATGCTGTAGATAAGCCCCCGATGTTACCTGACAGGAGAAAAAGACGTTAGATTATTCTCACCCAGAGGCGGTCCCGCTGCTGGTCCGGTCGGATGGGTGTCTCTGGTCCGCTGCGGTGCCTCCCATCTTCATTCCAAGACGTCCTCTTCTGATCTTCAGCTACTGCTCCGGCGCAGGCGTACTTTGTCTGCCCTGTTGAGGTCAGAGCAAAGTACTGCAGTGTGCAGGTGCCGGGCCTCTGACCTTTCCGGCGCCTGCACACTGCAGTACTTTGCTCTGCCCTCAACAGGGCAGACAAAGTACTCCTGCGCCGGAACCGTGGCTGAAGATCAGAAGAGGACGTCTTGGAATGACGATGGGAGGCGCCGCAGCGGACCAGAGACACCCATCCGACCGGACCAGCAGCGGGACCGCCCCTGGGTGAGTATAATCTAACGTCTTTTTCTCCTCTTTCAGGTAACATCGGGGGCTTATCTACAGCATTACAGAATGCTGTAGATAAGCCCCTGATGCCGGTGGGCTTACCTCACCCACGATTTTCGGGGTGACAGGTTCCCTTTAAAGATTTTTCTGTATTTTCATGACTATAAAAATTGTAAATTCACACTGAAGGCATCAAAACTATGAATTAACACATGTAGAATTATATACTTACCAAAAAAGTGTGAAACAACTGAAAATATGGCTTATATTCTAGGTTCTTCAAAGTAGCCACCTTTTGCTTTGATGAATGCTTTGCACACTCTTGGCATTCTCTTGATGAGCTTTAAGAGGTAGTCTCCGAAAGTTTTCACTTCACAGGTGTGCCCTGTCAGGTTTAATAAGTAAAGAAATATATCTTGGTACCGTGTTAGCAAGTGGATAGAAAAATATTTAGAATTGAGAGTCCTCAGTGGTTGATGCCTTTTAATGGCTAACTGAAAAGATGGTAACACATTGCAAGCTTTCGAGACTACACAGGTCTCTTCATCAGGCAAAGACTAAAACAAATCCTTTTACATCAACTAAGGAACTTGCCCCTCAGACCATGAAGGGTCATCACAACAGAGACCCTAATCACAGGACAATAAAACAATCCTTATCTAAGAATTGGCCCAATATTTATGGACGTAACGGTTTATCACCCATGGTAATTCTGCTTCATGTCACCTGGCTTATCCATGGTTTCCCCCCCCCCTTTTTTTTCCCCCTATACTATGTTGTGCATGAATATGTGATCCTTCAGATTTGTTTTAGTCTTTGCCTGATGAAGAGACGTATGTAGTCTCGAAAGCTTGCAATTTGTTACCATCTTTTCAGTTAGCCATTACAAGGTATCAACCACTGAGGACTCTCAATTCTAAATAGGTTTAATAAGTGGGATTTTTGCCTTATAAATGGGGTTGGGACCATCGGTTGTGTTGTGCAGAAGTCTGGTGGATACACAGCTGATAGTCCTACTGAATAGACTGTTAGCTGCTTTTTTCTTGCCATAATACAAATTCTAAGTAAAGAAAAACGAGTGGCCATCATTACTTTAAGAAATGAAGGTCAGTCAGTCCGAAAAATTGGGAAAACTTTGAAAGTGTCGCCAAGTGCAGTTGCAAAAACCATCAAGCGCTACAAAGAAACTCAAGCTTACATGAGGACCGCCCCAGGAAAGGAAGACTCTGCTTCGGAGGATAAGTTTATCCGAGTCACCAGCCTCAAAAATCGCAGGATAACAGCAGCTCAGATTAGAGACCAGGTCAATGCCACACAGATTTCTAGCAGCAGACACATCTCTACAACAACTGTTAAGAGGAGACTTTGTGCAGCAGGCCTTCATGGTAAAATAGCTGCTAGGAAACCACTGCTATGGACAGGCAACAAGCAGAAGAGACTTGTTTGGGCTAAAGAGCACAAGGAATGGACATTAGACCAGTGGAAATCTGTGCTTTGGTCTGATGAGTCCAAATTTGAGATCTTTGATTCCAACCAGCGTGTCTGTGTGTGACGCAGAAAAGGTGAACGGATGTACTCTACATGCCTAGTTCACACCGTGAAGGATGGAGCACGAGGTGTGGGGGTGCTTTGCTGGTGACACTGTTGGGGATTTACTCAGAATTGAAGGCATACTGAATCAGCATGGCTTCCACAGCATCTTGCAGCGGCATGCTATAACTTCCGGCTTGCGTTTATTTGGACCATCATTTATTTTTCAACAGAACAATGACCCCAAACACACCTCCAGGCTGTATAAGGGCTATTTGACCAAGAAGGAGAGTGATGGTGTGCTACACCAGATGATCTGTCCTCCAGAGTCACCAGACGTGAACCCAATGGAGATGGTTTGGGGTGAGCTGGACCGCAGAGTGAAGGCAAAAGGGCCAACAAGTGCTAAGCATCTCTGGGAACTTCTTCAAGATTGTTGGAAGACCATTTCCGGTGACTATCTCTTGAAGCTCATCAAGAGAATGCCAAGAGTGTGCAAAGCAGTCATCAAAGCAAAAGGTGGCTACTTTGAAGAACCTAGAATATAAGACATATTTTCAGTTATTTCACACTTTATTGTTAAGTATATAATTCCACATGTTAGTTCATAGTTTTGATGCCTTCAGTGTGAATTTACAATTTTCATAGTCCTGAAAATACAGAAAATTTTTTAAATGAGGTGTCCAAATTTTTGGTCTGTACTGTGTATATATAAAAAAGTAAAAAAAAAATAAAAGTTCAAATTACCCCCTTTTTGCCATTGAAATATAAAACAAAAACCCCTATATATTTGGTATCTCCATGTTCCGAAACGCACAATCTATCCAAATATAAAAAATAATTAATTCAATTGGTAAGCAGTGTAGTGAGAAAAAAAATAATAATAAAAATGCCAGAATTGCAGTTTTTTGTTTGTCACAACATTGCAATAAAATGCAATAACAGGAAATCAAAGCATCGTATCTACCTCCAAATGGTATCAATAACAACATCCGCTTGGCGTACAAAGTATAAGCCCTCACCCAGCCCCAGATCATGATAAATGGAGACGCTACCCGTCCTGAAATTTTTTTTCACTTCGTTCACTTCTTATTAGAAAAACCTATACATGACCTAAATAATAATAATGGCAGGTCAGTTTTAGAATGTAGTCAACATAGTTTAAAAAATAAAATAATAATAATAATTGGGGAATTGCCCCTTTTTGCAATTTCACCACACTTGAATTTTTTTTTTCCGTTTTCTACTACACTGTTTGGTAAAACCAATGGTGTAATTCAAAAATACAACTCGTCCCGCAAAAAACAAGCCCTCACATGGACATATCGACAGAAAAATAAAAAAAAAAGGTTATGGCTCTCGGATGAAGGGGAGCAAGGAACGAAAACCCAAAACCAGAAAATCCCATGGTGGGGAAGGGGTTAAGTGTTATCTGAACCTTTTATATTGATGGCCACTATTCCATTGATTGAGCTATGCTGTTCTGATCTTCATCACATTGAGCTGGTGCTGGCTCTGGGAACAGCTTGATCATTGGGGGGTGCCGAGTCTTGCACCTCCACCAACAGTGGCATAACTTGAAACTCATGGGCCCCGATGCGAAAGCTCTAACGGGGCCCCCAAATATTTTAAATCTTTAATAGCAATAGTCGTTTTCTATAGGCCAAAGGGACTTTTAGGGCTCCTTAGGCTCCAGGGCCCGGGTGCGATTGCAACCCCTGCACCTGTTGTAGTTACGCCCCGGTCCACCAATCAGAAATTGATGGTCTCTCCTGAGGATAAGCCCTCAGTGTAAAAGTCCCTGACAACTTTATTCATGGAAAAATTGGCACCATTACTAAGGGATCAATTCACGTTTTGATAGGTACTTTTTAAGTGCATTACATGGTGATGATGAAATAATTTAAGTTGCATAAAAAATGTTAACACTTTTAATTAAAACTTTTTCTTACTGATCACTTACAAATGCTATTAAAAGAAAATACAAGTAGCCCTGCTCAGAAAAACAAGGGATCTCACAAGTGCGCTGATAAAAATAACATGAAAGTTTATGGTTGCTGCAATGTTTTTTTGTTTTTTTTGTTATTCTGAAATAATTTGATAGTTCAGTTTAGTCAAACCTACAACTTATTTTAATGAAAGTAATTTAAAGGTGTTTGAGAACAGTGACTCTGTGATTAGCACCATTCTCGATGCCTAGAACAGTAACATTTTGGTATAATGTCAGATTCTGACAACTGAATGGCTGGTGGCATTTCCAAATTGTCGCTGTATATATTTTCAGATAATGGCCGCCTTGCCGTTTTTGTCTTAGCAATTCAAAGTCGTCCATAACGCTGCAAAAAAAAAGTTAATTATACAAGCATCTATTGTGTTCCTTTTTTTGTGTGTGAGAAAAGGGCATTTTGTACCAACTATTGAGCCACATTGTGTGCTGTGGAGACAGTCTGCTGTACCAGCCATTTATACATGGCAGCATGATTGCTACATAGTAAAAGGAAACTATATGTTGGGGCATGTTTAGAATTGCCTTTCTCTACATAATTAAACGTAATATTGGCACTAACCAGGCTTTGAGTTTAAAGTGTACCTGTAGTTTCCATGGCTTTTCAGAGTAATCGGTCAGAAGTGTGTACTGTACATGAGGATTAGCGATGTTTTTGGTCACTATATGGTTTGTTGTCTGCATTTTTCACAAGTAACAGGCTCCTTTTTTAACTCTGTCTCTGAACTAGTGGACAAATTTTAGCTGCCATGATGTCTCCCATACACTGCACACAAATACATGATGAACCCTTGCCGTACTATATATACAGTTGTGCTCAAAAATTTACATCCCCCAACATAATTTTTGCTTTCTTGGTCTTTTTTAGAGAATATGACAGATGGCACCAAAACTTTTTCTCCACTTACGGTTAGTGGTTGGGCGAAGCCATTCATTGTCAAACTACTGTGGTTTCTCTTTATAAATCATAATGACAACCCAACACATCCAAATGACCCTGATCAAAAGTTCACGTACCCTGGTGATTTTGGCATGATAACATGCGCATAAGTTGACACAAATGGGTTTGAATGGATACTAAAGGTAACATCCTCACCTGTGACCTGTTTGCTTGTAATCAGTGTGTGTGCATAAAGGCTGAGTGAGTTTCTGGGATCCAGACATACTCTTGCATCTTTCATCCAGCCACTAACGTTTCAAGATTTTGAGTCATGGGGAAAGCAATAGAATTGTCATCGGATCTATGCGAAACGGTAGTGGAACCTTCTGCTTTCAAACATGCCACATTCACGCCTATCCTTAAAAAGCCAACCCTCGACCCAACTGCTATGTTCAGCTATTGCTCAACATCTCTGCTCCCATTCGCTTCCAAACTCTGGGAGCAGCACGCCCACACTGAACTTTCCTCCCACCTCTCATCTCATTTGCTCTTTGACAATCTACAATCTGTTTTCCATCCCCATCATTCCACTGAGATTGACCTGACCAAAATTACTAACGTCCTACTTACATTCAAAGCTAACAGACAATACACCATACTCCTCCTCCTAGACCTGTCTTGTGCTTTCAACACAGTTGACCACTGCCTCCTACTACAGATCCTCTCTTTCTTTGGCATCAAAGACTTCGCCCTTTCCTGGATCTTCTCATACATTTCCAACTGCATATTCAGCGTCTCCCACACTACCTCCTCATCCCACCCTCTCTCTGTTGGAGTCCCCCAAGGCTCTGTTTTAGGACCCCATCTCTTCTCAATCTATACACTTGGCCTGGGACAACTCATAAAGTCTCATGGATTCCAGTACCACCTTTATTCTGATGACACTCAAATCTACCTATCTGGCCCAGATGTCACCTCTCTGCTGTCCAGAATCCCATAGTGTCTATCAGCCATATCCTCCTTCTCTTGCTTCCTAAAAATCAATGTGGACAAATCTTAACTCTTCATCTTTTCTCCATCTCACAGATCTTCCTCACCTGATCTATCACAACAAATGACATCACACTTTCTCCATACCAGAAGTCCGCTTCCTCGGAGTAACCCTTCACTCTGCCCTGTCCTTCAAACCACACATCCAAGCTTTTTTCACTTCCTGTCGCCTCTAACTCAAAAATATTTCCAGAATTCTTCCTTTCCTCAACCCTCAGTCTACTCAAATTCTTGTGCATGCCATCATCATCTCCCTCCTTGACTACTGTAACATCTTTTTCTGTGGCCTCCCTAACACTCCCGCACCACTTCAGTCCATCCTTAACTCTGCTGCCCGACTAAGTAATCTCTCTCCTCGCTACTCCTCTGCTTCTCCCCTCTGCAAATCTCTTCACTGGCTCCCATTCCCTCAACATATCCAGTTCAAATTACTAATAGTGACTTACAAAGCCATCCATAACCTGTCTCCTCTATATATCTTCCTTCACGTAATCTCCAGTCCTCTGAAGACCGTCTCTCCTCCACACTTATTCACTCCTCACCTAGTCGCCTCCAAGACTTCTCCCAAATATCCCCCTTCCTCTGGAATTCTGTGCCCCATCACGTTCGACTGTCAACCACATTCAGATCGTTCAGATGGAGCCTGAAAGCCACCTTTTCGAGAAAGCTTACAACCTGCAATGACCCCGCTGCCTCCTCACCACTACCGGAGGTACCGCCTCACCAACACCAGAGCTGCTGCAACCCCCCAACCTACTGTCTCTTTCCCCACCATCCTGTAGAATGTTAGCCCACAAGGGCAGGGTCCTCGCCCCTCTGTATCAATCTGTCATTGTTAGTTTGCTTAATGTAAGTGATATCTGTAATTTGTATGTAACCCCATCTCATATACAGCACCGTGGAATCAATGGTGCTATATAAATAAATAATAATAACTGTATATAACAGGAAAGGGATACAAAAAGATATCCAAGGAATTGATAATGCCAGTCACCAGCGTTCAAACTGTGATTAACAAAAGGAAAATCAGTGACTCTGTAAAAACAAAACCACAGTCAGGCGGACCAACAAAAATGTTGTCCACAACTGCCAGGAAAATTGTTCAGTATGCAAATGAAAACCCACAAATAATATCAGTTGAAATACAGGTGTTTCTGAAAACTAGCGGCGTGGCTGTTTCAAGATGCACAATAAGGAGGCACTTGAAGAAAAATGGGCTGCATTGTCTAGTCGCCAGAAGAAAGTCATTACTGCTCAAATGCCACAAAGTATCTCATCTACAATACGCAAAACAGTAGAGAAAAGCCTCAAAACTTCTGGAACAAAATAATTTGTAGTGGTGAGACCAAAATTGAACTTTTTGGCCACAACCATAAAGGCCTATGATGAAATGAACACCATTCCTACTGTAAAGCACGGAGGTGGATCGCTAATGTTTTGGGTATATTTGAGCTACAAAGTCACAGAAAACTTGGTTAAAGTTGAAGGAAAGAGCAATGCAGCACGTTATCAGCAAATACTGAAAGCAAATTTGCACTCACCAGCCCGGAAGCTGCACATGAAACGTACGATCTAAAACACAAGGCCAAGTCTACCTGTCATTGGCTACAGTGGAACAAAGTGAAGGTTCTGGAGTGGCCATGTCAGTCTCCTGACCTCAGTATCATTAAGCCACTCTAGGGAGATCTCAAGCACACAGTTCATGCTAGACATCCCAGGTATTTACAGGAACTGGAGGCTTTTTGCCAAGAAGAGTGGGCAGCTTTACCATCTGAGAAAATAAAGAACCTCATCCACAGCTACCACAAAAGATTTCAAGCTTTCATTGATTTCAGAGGGGGCAATACACGGTATTAAGAAATGGAGTATGTAAACTTTTCATCAGGATAATTTTGATGGTTTGGGTTGTTATTATGATTTAAAAGGAGAAAACATAGTAGTTTGCCAATAAATGGCTTCACCTGACCACTAACCATGAGTGGAGAAAAAGTTTTGGTGTTATCATTCATATTCTTTTAATATATAAATCATGATGAACTATGTTGTTACACTGACTGAAAAGCTCCAGCAAGGTCTGACTCTGCCTGTTTCACTCTTGTTCTACCTTTATGAGAATGCCGGCTTGTAGGAGCATGATTGGTGAGTTCAGGAAGCAGTGGGCAAGAGAAGTGACGTTTAAGTGGAGAAATAAACATATTTCTTTGATAATATCTTACATATTTTTTTTTTTATATTTGCTTCTATTGATTGATGCCAAGTTTGTTGAAACAGAGACTATTTAATGGGCTCTTTGATTTTGATCAGAGTCCTTCTGCCCAGCAACATGTTTGCCGGTCATATGTTTAATAGCCTGTTTACACAGGCAGACCACACTTAAGATGTGCACTGAAGTATTTGTAATAGATCGTTCAGTGCACTTAGGCTGCCGTTCTCAGAAGCACAGGTCCTGTTCACACAGGATGTTGCCCTGCCGAGAACTATGATCTTTTGGGAAAGCTAAATGATCATTTTACCTGACAAATGAGTGTTTTACTCATTCGTAGATTGATCGGCAGCCAGTTTAGACTGCCTTTCCTAGCAACTCTTGTTAACGATAATCTTGCAATGCAAATGCACTTTAAGAATCTGTTCTCACTACAAAGTTTTCATCTGAATTCTGCAGCAGATAATCTGCTGCACATTACTGTAGCAACATGTGGATGAGAAATGATATTATCTTATCCTCCAGATAATAGGGAAAAAATTGCCATGCTGATTGACATGTTGATTTTGAAGCCATAAGGGTATGTGCCCACAGTCTGTAAACGCTGCATACTTGTCCAGCGTCCAACCTGCAGTAGCCAGATGTTACAGCATAGTGGATGTGATTTCAAGAAATCCCATGCCCACTATGCGTCCACAGGTGCCCGCGGCTCACCTGTGGAGACGGACATGCAGTGTGACTCGGCAGACCGCAGCATGTCTATTTATCATGCGGAGACGCGAGTCCTCACAAGAGAATTTTCACCCATGCAATTTTTGATGCAGTGATTCCACACGATTCAGTGAACACATGCGGAATCACCTGCGTTCAATAGCCGGCAGCGCTTTGGACTCAACGGACATGCGCTGCGCCAAAGTGCTGCTAATTACTGACCGTGTGCACATACCCTAAGATGTCAGTATGTGCTGTGGATATTCAGGGAATTTCAGCTTTTGCAATGCTTAATGCCACGTGCACACATTGAGGATTTAGGGAATTTTTGAAGTGAGTGATAAATCCAGAAGTGGTGATTTGTTTCTATTATACTTTTCCTCTGATTGTTCCACTCCTGGTTGTGGCTTACAGATACTGAGGTAAAACAACTCATCAAATACTCAATGTGTGCACGTGGCCCTACAGAGATAATCTGTGACAAACCTGCATTTGATGCAAGAAAATTTTGATGATAATTTGGCACAGATCAGGCAAAATCTCTAGTGGGGAGTTGTACATGTGAACATGCACCACAGGTTGTGGCCTTCATGATTGCAGTTTGATCAATACACAGGAACTTAGGATACACAGAAAAAAGTGAGAGAATCAATATGCTCTGTGGCCACCAGGTGGAGCCTGCAAACATCCTTTTACCTTCCAGCATCTATGGTGCCTCTTGTGATTAGTCAGCCTGATGCGGTGTCACATGTGCATCACACTGATAAAGTGAATTTGAAGTTCTGCCGGCGGAGTACAGCAGCTCCATCAAAACTATAGTGGCCACCTATATACAGATCCATCCCCGGTTAATCTGGATAAGGAGGTGTATCTGCATTACCCGCCCTTGGCCACTATAGAAATGGCAGAATTGCTGTTTGAGTAGCAGTTCAGAGCTCCCTGCCGGCGCTGGTAACAGCTGATCGCATGGGTGCCTGGTGTCTTACCCCCATTAATCAGATATTGATGGCCTATCCTTAGGATAATTTGTATTTGTTAACACTTATCGACAAGCAAAATTACTGCTGGATCCTGCTTGCGCTCGGTGAATTCTGATCCCTCCAGGCTGGGGACAACCTTGACACGGAGGGAAGCGATTGCTACATATATTAGTGTTTTTATCTTTAGTTACTAACATATGACTAATTTTCAGACTGCATCTTTATTCCTTAGCTAGCTTTCATGTACCCTGATGTGCAGTTTGCAGCCAGAACCAAGTTTCCGATTTTTCTTTTGTGGCAGTCTTTCCCAGTAATGTAGGCTGTATGTGAGTTCTGTGTGTATCCAGGGTGTCTCATTTTTTCAGTTGCTATAATATTGTGTATCATACAGTACACTTACTTTCTTGTACAGACAGAGAATATAAAAAAATCATTCCAGATTTTTTTCTACATTAAATGTCGCCCTTAAACGTGTATGTACATGTATGTACAATTCAATTGAAAAGTAAGCTGAAAACTTTTTTAGTGGAAAAATAAAGTAAAATTGTTGCAGAATTATACACAAACTTAAAATAAAACTTTGTTTAAGTATCATTTGAATTTATGACAGCGATCAGCCTTTGGGTACAAGTCTATCAGCATGGCACCTATAGAATTGCCATTTTTTGCCCACTCCTCCCTGCAGTAGCTCTCTAAATCTGAGATTGTGAGAGTGTCTTCTGTGTAGAGTCTCTTCAGGTACACACATAGATTTTCAATTGGATTCAGGTCTGGTCTCTGGCTGGGCCTTTCCAAAACTCTATTTTTTGGTGAACCTTTTTTTTTTGTTGATTTGGATGTATGCTTAGGGTTGTCAGGTTTAAAAATGAAATTCTTCATTTTCTGCTGGAGCTTGAAGTTTTGATGCAAAATTGTCTGATACTTGGAACTGTTCATAATACCCTTCACTTCAACTAAAGTCCCACTTCCAGATGCCGAAGAAAAATGTCCCAAAGCATATTGCTGCCTTCATCATGCTTCACTGTGGGTATGGTGTTCTTTTGGTGATGTGCACTGTTGACTTTGTGCCAAATATATCTTTTGGATTTATTTCCGAAAAGTTCAACCTTGAACTCATTTTCCACATACTTTTAGCACTCTTCATGTAGGTCTTGACTAAACATATCCAGGCTTGGATGTTTTTCTTTATATGAAATATAAATATAGTTTCCATCTTGCCTCCTACCTCACATGCCAGACATAAAGAATACTGGAGTTTGCAATCACATACAGTACACAACCAGTGCTTGCGAGAAATTCATGCAGCTTGTTTAACTGTAAACCTTTGGTCAGCCTACCATACCAATTTTCTTCTTGCATTTTCATCAATTCTTGAGGGTCACCCAGTTTTAGGTAATGTCAGTGTTGTAGCAAATTTAATTCATATCTAATGATCATGTTATCGGTGGTCCATGGTATATCTAATGACTTAGAAAAAAATGTACTGATAGCTTTCAACAATGAGATCCTTTTACTCTGTTGTAATCTGTTTATGGAATATGTGTTTTGCTGTAAAATGCAACTAAGCAAATGTAAGGAAAATCTTACTAGAACAACTGAACTTTATATGGGGTTACTCAGAATCACTTTCTGTGATGTCAGCTGTGCACGTGCTACTATGTAACATGAGTGCAAGTGCGATTTGATAATTCTGAACACAAACACATCCCCAATTATAAGAGGACTAGGTGGTGGCCCGATTCTAATGCATCGGGTATTCTAGAATATGCATGTCCACGTAGTATACTGCACAGCTCACGTAGTATATTGCACAGCCCACGTAGTATATTGCCCAGCCACGTAGTATATTGCCCAGCCACGTAGTATATTGCCCAGCCACGTAGTATATTGCCCAGCCACGTAGTATATTGCCCAGCCACGTAGTATATTGCCCAGCCACGTAGTATATTGCCCAGCCACGCAGTATATTGCCCAGCCACGCAGTATATTGCCCAGCCACGCAGTATATTGCCCAGCCACGCAGTATATTGCCCGGCCACGCAGTATATTGCCCGGCCACGTAGTATATTGCCCGGCCCCGTAGTATATTGCCCAGCCCCGTAGTATATTGCCCAGCCCCGTAGTATATTGCACAGCAACGTAGTATACAGCACAGAGCCACGTAGTATACAGCACAGCCACACAGTATACTGCCCAGTCACGTATATTGGCCAGACACGTATGTAACAGGTTAAAAAAGTCTTAAAATAAAAAAATAAACATATACTCACCTTCCGAGGGACCCCTTATAATCCTGTGTGCGGTGCAGGCGGCAGCTTCTGGTCCCAGGGTTGGATGAGCGCAGGACCTGTGATGACATCGCAGTCATACGACCATGACGTCATGGAAGGTCCTTGTCACATACCATCCTTGCCACCGGAACCTGCCGCTTGCATGGAGCGGTCACCGGAGCGTCTCGAGGAGCGGGAAAGGCGCCGGAGGGTGAGTATATGATGATTTTTTTTTTTTTTATTTTTAACATTAGATCTTTTTACTATTGAGGCTGCACAGGCAGCATCAATAGTAAAAAAGTTGGTCACTCAGGGTTAATAGCAGCGTTAATGGAGTGTGTTACACCACGGTCCATTAGCACTGCCATTAACCCTTTGTGAGCGCTGACTGGAGAGGAGTATGGAGCAGGCACTGACTGCGGGGAGGAAGGAGCGGCCATGTTGCTGCCGGACTGCACCCTTCGCTGATTGGTCGTGGCAATGGCTGTGGGCGTTTTGCCACGACCAATCAGCGACTTGGATTCCATGACAGACAGACAGAGGCCGCGACCGATGAATATTCGAGACAGAAAGCCAGACGGTAGTGACCCTTAGACAATTATATAGTAGATGTTTACACTTATGCAACCAAATTATTTTAGCTTTGCTTTTGTTTCCCCCACCCCCCAAAATGATTTCTTTGTTTTTGAATTGGCGTGGGCCGATTATGGGTGACAATAAAGGTTGAAAAGTTCTGAAATTCTTCTTGGTACGATGTGTTTATATGCCAAAAACCTGGTATTTTAACCGAGGTGTATAGACTTATGTCCAGTGTATCAGCACAGCACCTGTACTGTGGTTTCCTCTCCATGTACTGTCCTCGTTGTCTTACAGCCTGTTTTCATTACCTTCCATGATATTCTTTCCACTGCTGATCTGTGTACAGCCTTCACCTCCCTTCTGCTATTTCTAACCCGAAGGGAAGGGTCAGAACATATATATATATATATATATATATATATATATATATATATCACACTGCTTCCTAGTTGTTACATAGTTATACATGAATATTGAGTTTAAAACTAAATTAAAATTCTGATGGAAGTGTCCTTTTAATTTGACATAAGTTCTCCTCCAAGCCGGACCGTCACGTATATATTATACAGTTCAGTCAGCCTAATGTTTATTTGGCCAGCACCCCTAAGGTGTATGCTTCTCAAAAGTTAGTGATCCCCTTCAATCTTCTTTCCCCTGTATCTTTAGCTGATGAACTTTTTATTGACACAAGCTGTAAATTACAATAAGAATTTGCTTCAAAATGCTAATAATGACTTACAAAGTCATCCATAACCAGTCTCCCCATACATCACTGACCTAATCGTCCACTTCTTCACCATATATATTTTCGGGTCCTCACCAGACCTCTCTCTGTGTCCTTCTTTCATCTTCTCCTCATACAATCAAGAGTTTCCCCTTATGTGGGTCCCGTGTACTCTGAATTTAGCTGCTCCAATCTATCAGATTCCCTCTCATCTTTGGAACATTCAACAAGACCTGCTACAGTAAAACCTGCCGCCATTGATAATCCTCCTTCCACTACACTGCCTTACCATCAGTTTGTATCCTAAGCTGATGTCAATTTCCCACTTCCCTGGGGATTGTAAGCCATCGCGGGCAGGATTCTTTCTTCCTTTATACCGCTGTCACTTGGCCTTGCATAGTTACACTTTTTGCACATTTTTATCGATTGTTAATTTTCTCATCATAAGGCCTTAGAATTAAAGCTGATTTAAAATAAAAAAATATATAGTTCACAGAGATCTGAATGACAGAGAGAATGGGAATATGGGCTAATGGGAGGTGAAGAAGATGCCACTTTTCACTAATTAGAGATACTACCAATGTCAATGCCTTGCATTACTGATATGTGTTAATAGATTTATAATGACAGGTATGCTGTACAGAATCGCACCACAACGATCTACAGCCGGCAACAGTGTAAATGATTTTGGAAGTAATTTGACCAGAATGTACGCCTGATGATCAGTTTTAAGTTCTATTTAGTTCATATTCCATTTCACATTATCTCATGTTCCATTTTTCTAGTTTTATGTCAGAATGCTTTCGGTCTAATAATGCTGCATGTAGGGCACCATTTTTTTTCTTGGCTTACTTTTCATTTTCCCCAACAGCTATACTGAAAAATTCTATTTATACAGACCTGAATTACAGATAAACCACGGCAGGACTGCACAATGCCTTAACCATTCTATCAAGAGCCCAGGACTTAATGTGAGAGGATAATTCAGTTGCACTCACTACTAAGCCTGTGGACTTTTTCCTCTGCAGATACCATCATTAACCTGCCAAACTATAAATTGTCTTCTGAGCTTTGAACTATAGCATCCCAGGGAGAAAATATTCTCACTAAGAACCATTTGATATGCCTAGACCGAGTTCACAAGGCTCGCATGGGATGGGTTCACTGTGTTTGTCTTGAGCCATGTAAATAATTTCCTTGGCTCTCCGAGTACATAGAATGCTCTAGACCCTTATCTTGTAGAGAAGCATATTATAGAAATCTTTGTGTTTGTGCTATGTTAGTTCCGTGAACACGTAAAAACGAGATACAAATAAGTAACCAGTGGAATTGCTTTCAGAAGATTAGCTAGATGCATGGGGATAATCATAGATAAAAGAACAGCACTTGTGCCTTCCCTATAAACTATTATTTCTACCTTTACAGGCTGACCCTATTTCTCTGAGATCAATGTATACAATTTTTCCCAAACATGAACTTAACTCCTTTAGATACATTGCTAAAACTGATAATATATGTGAATGCTAGCACAACAGATAACGCCTAGCATTTTTTTTATATTGGAATATTTTTTTTCTACCTCAATAGTTTTTGACATTAGAGGACAAAATACCCAGCACAATAGAAACATACACATTTGCTTACATGTTTACTGGAAATGTATAGTAAAAGTGGTCAATTTAGAGGTTTTTCAACTAAGATAATAAGATTATTGGGTGTACGTTTTCATAAATGATTGTTTGTAGTAGTTAACCGATGATAGTCAGACATTTTTTGGAAATCAATTGTGCAGCAGGGGGTGCAAACTTGGTCAAGAAGTACAGGGAACGTCTGACGTTGAACCAGCCAAGACATTCATTATTTCTAGATTACCGTAAGTAGAACAAACGGTGGCCAACATGTGCAAGCACAAGTCCGAAAAAGAAAAGGGAGAACTATTGTGTTATGAGAAAGGAGCTCTCCAGACTGTGTTAACTGGGTATTGGTGAAAGTATTGAGTCTGAAAGATTTGAGGCCTAGTTTCAAAGTCATGACGTCGCAGTGCCCATTAATAGCCATAGGCGATGAGGATTCCAGCAGCGGTAGAGAACACTGCCCTAGTACGTCTGGTCCTATGTGGCAGGCGTACTAGGGCAGTCTTCTCTACCACTGCTGGAATCCAGACCAGACTGGATGCCGGTCCAGGGCAGTGCAAATCTTTTTTTTGTTAATCTTTCTGCTCACCTTTCTTACACACCCATTCGTGTTTAGTGTGAGGCATAAATGGCTGGTTGGTCTTCAAATGGCCGGTTGGTCTTTAAATGGCCAACAATGCTCATCCGAGTTCTTCTGCTGCTCCCTAGAGGTGTCTGCAGGGCTCGGTGCTAAGGTCCTCACCTACTGAACTGCCTGATATTACCGTATTTAAAATGCTTGTAAAGACTGAGAAAAAACTTGTTGCCACTGCAATAAGATCTTTCATGCTCAGAAGGTAATGTGTTGCATCAAAACCTTGAATTGCTGACTTGTGATGTCCAGACGTTGTTGAAGCTACTTAATTTCTGAATTTCGAAGTGATTAACAATTAAACAGTTAATTAGCTGTCACTTCTAACTTAATTCTTTTTTATATAAACCGTTTAGTGTAACATTTGCAGAAACTTTGTATCGTTAGACCGTAAGCAGTGAATCTTTCCCATAGCCGGAATTATTTCATTCTTGGCATTTACCATGAACTAAATAAATATTTATTAGTGTATTTAACCTTTACTGTTGACAGTTTTGAAATTATGCATGTGAGAGGTATTTGTGAAAGGCATGTTCTGTCCTGTGTAAACACACTCAGGATGCATACAGTGGGTGCAGCGCGAGAGAAGAGCTGATAGCCTGCAAATAGCATTAGAATGAAGAGGTACAAGGAAGACATCATATGATAAAGGGACACAAAACCCATCTGTCTTAGCGGCTTACGCCGGGAACAAGTGGCCTGTCTTACTGACTGATGCCTGATCACTGCTGAAATCTACATATATATATGTCTGTAAAAATGTACAGTACCTGATATTTTGCATTTGTGATCTTTGTTTTTAATGCACTATTTTTAATGGTTGATGCGGATTTTAAAAAAAAACAAAAAACTCTACTTCCAAAAAGTACATGAGCACAAAAACGGGTGTGACACTGTTCTTAAAGAGAACCAGCTGTCAACATATTTTTACTTTTATAATTATTGTGTTGCAGACTACTTTTTAACCCTTGAAAATCTTCTCAAAAGTCGGGTATCGTCTTATACGCCAGGTGTCGTCTTATGGGACAGGTGCGGAGTAATCTGCGGTCGCCGCATGTTGTGGGGGGAGCGACCCCAATGACGAGGTGAGAGGGGCGCCTCACCGGGAAGGTGTAAGTGAAGCGGAGAAGGTGATAATAGGATACAAGGGCGAGCCAGATGAGTGAAAGAGGAGTGTTTTTCTAGGCACAGCACCGCTCTCTCTCTTAATTGCATAACCCTGGCATCCCAGACGCTGACAGTTTGCTTCACTTACACCTTCCTGGTGAGGCGCTCCCTCACCTCGTCATCGGGACCACTCCCCCCACTATATACGTCGACCCCAAATTGCTCCGCACCCACCCTATAAGATGACACCCGGCATATAAGACAACCCCCAACTTTTGAGAAGATTTTATATTTTAACTGGAAAAGTTGGGGGTCGTCTTATACGCCCAGTCGTCTTATACGCCGGAAGAATGGAGATGTCTGTGATTTTTATCGTAGGTACACTTCAACTGTGAGAGACAGAATCTAAAAATAAAAACAGAACATCACATTGTATGATTTTTAAATAATTAAATTGCACTTTATTGCATGTAATAAGTATTTGATCACCTACCAACCAGCAAGAATTCTGGCTCTCACAGAAGTTTTTATTTAAGAAGCCCTGTATTAATTGCGCTTGTTTGAACTGATTATCTGTGTAAAAGACACCTGTCCACACACTTAATCACACTCCAACCTCTCCACCATAGCCAATACCAAAGAGCTGTCTAAGGACACCAGAGACAAAATTGTAGAACTGCACAAAGCTGGAATAGGCTACAGGACAATAGGCAAGCAGCTTGGTGAGAAGGCAACAACTGTAGGCACAATTATTGGAAAATATGCTCCATATGGGAGTTATGGGCTCCATGGAAGATCTCCCCTACTGAGGTAAGGTTAATTTTGAGAAAGGTCAGGAATCAGCCAATAAATACATTGGACGACCGGGTCAGTTACCTGAAGAGAGCTGGACCACAGTCTCAAACATTACCTTTAATAACGCACCATGCCGTCATGAATTAAAATCCTGTAGGGCACGCAAGGTCCCTATGCTCATGCCAGCACATGTCGAGGCCCATTTGAAGTTCAGCAATGACCATCTGGATGATCCAGAGGAGGCATGGAAGAAGGTCATCTGATCAGATGAGACCAAAATAAAACTTTGGTATCAACTCCACTCGCTGTGTTAAGAGGAAGAAGGATGATCACAACCCCAAGGACAACGTCCCAAATGTACCAACCGTGAAGCATAGTTTTGGTGAAACATCATACTTTCGTGGTGCTTTCGAGCAAATTGGACCAGATGAATGCACAGTATTGAAAGGAGAATGGATGGGGTCATGTATTGCAAGATTTTGACCAACAACCTCCTTCCCTCAGTAAACACAATGGAGATTGGTTGTGGCTGGGTCTTCCAGCAAGACAATGACCTGAAAAAACAGCCAGGGCAACCAAGGAGTGGCTCTGTAAGAAGCATTTCAAGGTCCTGGAGTGGCCTAGCCAATCTCCAGACCTGATCCCAAAAGAAAATCTTTGGAGGGAGCTGAAACTCAATTTTGCCCAGCAACAACCCCTAAACCTGAAAGATCTGGAGAAGATCTGTATGGAGGAGTGGGCCAAAATCCCTGCTGCAGTGTGTGCAAACTTGATCAAGAACTATAGGAAACGTCTGACCTCTGTAATTACAAATTGATTTTCTATTGTATCAATTAGTTATTCAATGAACTAAAATGAAAATTATGTAAAAGACATACAATATGATGATCTGGATTTTTGTAAGATTTTGTCACTCACAGTTGAAGTGTACAGTCATGGCCAAAATTTTTGAGAATGACACCAAAATTATATTTTCACATGATCTGCTACCCTCTGGTTTTTATTAGTGTTTGTCTGATGTTTATATCACATACAGAAATATAATTGCAATCATATTATAAGTACCAATAGGTTATATTTACAGTTAGAATGAGTTAATGCAGCAAGTCAATATTTTCAGTGTTGACCCTTCTTCTTCAAGACCTCTGCAATTCTCCCTGGCATGCTCTCAATCAACTTCTGACTGATAGCAGTCCATTCTTGCATAATCAATGCTTGCATTTTGCCAGAATTTGTTGGTTTTTGTTTGTCCACCCATCTCTTGATGATTGACCACAAGTTCTCAATGGGATTAAGATCTGGGGAGTTTCCAGGCCATGGACCCAAAATCTCTGTTTTGTTCCATGAGCCATTTAGTTATCACCTTTGCTTTATGGCACGGTGCTCCATCATGCTGGAAAAGGCATTGTTGGGCGCCTAATTGCTCTTGGACGGTTGGGAGAAGTTGCTCTTGGAGGACATTCTGGTACCATTCTTTATTCATGGCTGTGTTTTTAGGCAAGACTGTGAGTGAGCCGATTCCCTTGGCTGAGAAGCAACCCCACCCATGAATGGTTTCAGGATGCTTTACAGTTGGCATGAGACAAGACTGGTGGTAGCGCTCACCTCTTCTTCTCCGAATAAGCTGTTTTCCAGATGTCCCAAACAATTGAAAAGGATTCATCAGAGAAAATGACTTTGCCCCAGTCCTCAGCAGTCCACTCCCTGTACCTTTTGCAGAATATCAGTCGGTCCGTGATGTTTTTTCTGGAGAGAAGTGGCTTCTTTGCTGCCCTCCTTGAAACCAGGCCTTGCTCAAAGAGTCTCCGCCTCACAGTGCGTGCAGAAGCACTCAAACCAGCCTGCTGCCATTCCTGAGCAAGCTCGGCACTGCTGGTAGTCCGATCCTACAGCTTAAACAGTTTTAAGATACGGTCCTGGCGCTTGCTGGTCTTTCTTGGGCGCCCTGGAGCCATTTTGACAACAATGGAAGCTCTCTCCTTGAAGTTCTTGATGATGCGATAGATTGTTGACTGAGGTGCAATCTTTGTAGCTGCGATACTCTTCCCTGTTAGGCCATTTTTGTGCAGTGCAATGATGGCTGCACGTGTTTCTTTAGAGATAACCATGGTTAACTGAAGAGAAACAATACCACCAAGCACCAGCCTCCTTTTATAGTGTCCAGTGATGTCATTCTTACTTAATCATGACTGATTGATCGCCAGCCCTGTCCTCATCAACACCCACACCTGTGTTAATGGATCAATCACTAAAACGATGTTAGCTGCTCCTTTTAAGGCAGGACTGCAATGATGTTGAAATGTGTTTTGGGGGTTAAAGTTCATTTTCTGGGCAAATATTGACTTTGCAAGTACAGTAATTGCTGTTAAGCTCATCACTCTGACATTCAGGAGTATATGCAAATTGCCATTAGAAAAAATGAAGCAGTAGACTTTGGAAAAATTAATATTCGTCTCATTCTCAAAATTTTTGTCCATGACTGTACCTACGATAAAAATTACAGACATCTCCATTCTTTATAGGTGAGAAATCACAAAATTGGCAGTGTGTCAAATACTTATTTTCCCCACTGTATCTGATGTGGCAGTGATCAGAAATCTAGCGTGGATGCCAGTATGCAAACCTGACTGGAGGTGTATCAAGGAGCATGTTAACAAACTTGTTATGGTTTCTTCCAAAATCACTATCACGCCGCCAATGCATTTTCAGCCTAATTTCATATGACTCTAGATTTCTCATGGCAGACACATCGGATAACTCCATATTTTTTTATTTTGATCAACCCATTTAACATTAGCTGCAGTGTTTAAGTATGATGCCTTTGTATTTTGTTAGGCACATTTTATTATATCTGGTAGTTTTCCTTAGGTCACAGCTGCTGATGTCTGTGATAAAATGGCCGATTTCCATGACTAAAACTGTCCGGGTACTGCCACATGCTGCGGCTGGATGCTTTGCTACAGAATCTCTGCCCAGCCGTGGTGAGACAGTAGCTGTACAATTTTGCTTTAAAATCTTGTGACCATTGGCCACCACTGGTGGGTAGAGTGCTGCCCATGTGGCCGCCACCCTTAGGGTATTACCCTACAGTGAATCAATGAGAAGGTGGTGCGTCAGCTGTGGTTGAAGTTTTAGAAGTTTGTATGTTGAGCCAAGTTACCCTAAAGAGCGATCTGAACCACTGTTATAATGGTGGGGTGGGTGTAATATGCTCCAAGCTGGTTGCAAATTCTGTATCATGTACCATGTTAAATCATACATCTAAAGGTTTGGAGATGACCATTGGAAACAGAAGGAGCAGTGGCTCTGGGCCTAGCAAGGTCTATACTCGCAGCCAAAACAATGGATGTAAACCGGAGCAATTTGTGCTTGGATTACGAATGTATGCTCTAATAAAGCTGTAATAAACCTAATCTTTTAATTTACTGTATCCTTTTAAAGTGCCGCTTCACAGATGCGGGACCCTTATGGCAAGTCATGCCACACCACTATAATGTGTAGAACCATGTGGCATACTGCACCCACGACACTTGTGTTTGAACATCTACACCATTGGTGGGAATATAAAAAAGGATGTGTGTATAGTACGGAGTTATTTTACGTTTTTTGTGTAATGCTTTGTTTTGTATTTTTACTTATTTAGTGTCGGCAGAAAATTTGGAAAAGACAATGAAGCAAATGGAACGCCAGCTCCAGCAGCTTGAGACAGATTTGGAGACCTTTCCCCAGCCTGACGACGCACATGACAAGTTTGTGACTAAGATGTCCATATCCTTTTGACTACTACACAACTTATATAGGGCTGGTGGAATACGAGCAATGTTAACTTCTCATTTTGCATCTCTTCCAGTAACCTTTGTCTATTCTTTAGCGTTTATGTTTCGAAAGCTTTGGCAGCAAAAAGGCTGCATGCTGTGAGTAAAAGGTTTTGTCAAAAGCAGAGGCTACTAGTTTTGACAAAATAATAGTGTTTTGTGTATAATGCCACAATATCAGTATGTCCTCCACAAACTCTTATTAGCACTGAGCCTACGCAGCCACTATTGTATTGTTAGGCTGTATAATACTATATGAAGTTCACATGGCATGTCCTTCACCAGAAAGACACTAAGGCTGGTTTCACATTTGCGTTTTTTTTTTTGCGCAAAAAAAGCATGCATTTTTTTGCCTATACTTAACATTAAAAACGCATGCTTTTTTTGCATGCGTTTTGACGTGTTTTTGCAACACATGAGTTTTTTCTCTGCATGCGTTGTGTTGCAGAAATGCAACATGTAGTAACTTTAGCAGCGTTTTTTTGCCGCAAAAAAAAGCATGCTTTTTTTTTTGCGGCAAAAAAAACCTATTAATGTCTATGTAAACGCATGCGTTTTTAAGCACATGCGTTTGCATGCGTTTTTAAACGCATGCGTTTTTATAGAAAAACACAAGAATACACACTGATACGCCACCCCCAAACCCTAACCCTAACCCTTAGGGATCCTAACCCTAAGGGTTAGGGTTAGGATCCCTAGGGTTAGGGCTAGGGTTAGAGTTTGGGTTAGGGTTAGAGTTTGTATTTTAGGGTTAGTGTTTGTGTTAGGGTTTGTGTTACGGTTTGTGTTACGGTTTGGGTTTTAGGGTTAGGATCCCTAGGGTTACTAGGGATCCTAACCCTAGTTATTTCTGTTTATAGTGGGTTTTCTAGTTGATTTTGATGATTGGCAGCTGTCACACACTT